>NC_057353.1:22070000-22262500 GCF_016509475.1 Prionailurus bengalensis | reverse complement strand
CACATAGATATATACAGTATCCATAATAGTTCTTTGAGTACCATCATTATTAGTCTATTTAATAAAGGAGTAACTGAACTAGAGAATTTAAATTATTTGTCTAAGATCACACTGTCAGAATTGGAATGTGACTGAGGCAGGGTGACCTTAAAATTTTAGGCTATGTTCCCTCTGCCTCACTCCACACTGATACTACCTTTCTGTCTGCTGCACTAGGTTGTCTCAAGTTCATGTGGGAAAATACTACATGAAATATTTTTACTTTTCAGGATGGAAATCTGGTTAAGGTAAATGTGGGAGCTGCCAAACGCAATCTATATAAAGAGAAGAAAAGAATTTGATGCTGGCCCTGAAGGGGGATGGAGGTAGGACATACACCTTTTGTTTTTCCAACAGGTACATTGATGCTGATCCCCACCCCCCACCCCCCTCCCAACTCACTAGTTGTCTGCATGATATTTTCCTGAGATTTGACCTGACAAGGCTGGGTACATTTGGGATGAGGCATGTTGCCATGGACTAGGATAAAGGCTTTCAGACTTACATACAGAAGGTACCTGTGTGAATCATGATCCACCCAAAAGGACTGAATATTGTGAACATGTCACCAGCATGGTGGCTCAGAAAGCTTCTGGAACTCTTAGCATAATCTGGGGTTTGGATAAATAGGAAATGGAATAATCTCCAATAACAGAGCAAGTGCAGTCACATGTGAAAAGAGCTCTCTTTGCAAATACAAGGGCATTATTCTCAGTCCCATTAGAAGCCAAAAGTGGATATAATGATGTAACATGTCCCTCATGGCCAGGCAAGGACCATGGCCATCAGAAGTCAAGATCACAACTACAATAAGCAAAATTAAATTAGTTACCCATAGTCTTTTCTGAAAATTTTCCATGTGGACCCAGGACTCAACAAAGCAATTGGGTTTAGATTGTGGTAGATACCCTAACGATGCCTTTGTTCCCTTCTGAGAATAAAGTCTGAGCTGATAGTACATTCAACAGAGACATACTTCTAATAGGGCCATGATTTCTCAAAATGACAAAAGAGTAATGCTGCCATATTTCTTGCTCTTCCTGGTAATTGGCACTCATGAACTTGTAAAACCTTCTTTGCAATATCAAGTAGGAATATTAATCATTACTAGGGTCTGTAGCCTTAAAATGATCATTTCTCACTACTAATTAGAGCCATGCTTTAATGTTTTGTTCTAAATAAACTATATTATGGTAATAAATGTAAAATCAGAACTTTTAAAAAGCACCCTAGCATTATGTATTCAGTAAAATTATATCAAGAATTTAACACAGTAATTACCAAAAAGCATTTAGTATTAAAAATGAATAGACATAATGAGTGAAAACTGATAGACACTTATGAGAAGGGATAGAAACTCAAATACAAGCACATTTTCCTTAAAACATATTACAGAAATGAAAGAATGTTTTTTCTCAATAACTCTAACCTTCAGGTTCTTTGATTACCAGCAAATTTTCAGTTTATGGAATTGAATATATATGTTAATTATGACACATATTCATTATTTTACTTCATATAACATATATTATTATGTCATATATATTATTTGAAGTTAAATATTGTCAACGTGCATTTTACATGTTTGGTTCTATTTATTAATATAATCTTTTTCAATGAAAAAATAACGAAACCCTGTTTAAACAACACAGACATGTTTTAGAACACAAGAACCAGTGATTTTGACTGGAATGTAAAATATAGAAATGAAAATTTTGAGACAACTACTTTTTACTCCCCCCACCACCTCTTCTAAACCAGACCCAAGTAGGTTTTAGAGTTTGTCATATTTCATATTTGATTTAGCTAATCACGTTGCTCATAGAGATAATCACTCATGGGAAAGGAGATGGAAATTCAGTCTTTTAAATCAATCTAACTGGCATGAAAGCAATTTAATTGGACTCTCTGCTCCTGCTATCAAATGAGTCCCCCAACTGCCCCAGCTGTTGATCAGTTCACCTGACACTGTGTTGACAGAGCTGTTAGCAGCATTAAAGAAGCACATCTTCATGAGCTTTAAGTTAGCTGTGACTCCTCCAATCATATTCCTTTCCACCACGTAAGAAAGTGAGGGCAATAGAAAAGTAACCTCTCCCAACAACAGCAACAGAGTCAAAACCACATGTCTCCTGTGGTTAATGCTAGTTGGAGCATGGAGATGAAATCTCACCTGCATTCAATAATCACTACTTGTATCTACCTCTCAAACAAGCCCCTGATATAGTTTGGGGTGTGCATCACTGGTACCTGGGGGAGTGGGTAGCCAGTCGTAGCACACACAGAGAGGAGTGTGTCATCCTCTTATACTGAAATTTTGAAATTACTCAATGCACTAATTGTGACAACTGCCTTTGATAATAATTGACACAAAAGCAATCTAGTGTAAGGCCCATCATATTCTCTGTCACAGATTTCATTAATTAAAAAACATTCCTAATTCTTACATTCCCATGATAAATCTTGAAAGTTCATCATTTTGCACAAAGTTTATTTGAAAATTTGATGGGCACCATATAGGATATCATGAAATTATTGTTTGGAGAAGAACGTGTGTCTGTATAATACATCAGATGAAATTTACCTATTAAGAACTACAAGCTCAAGAGAGTTTCCAGGCACAAGACTTTCAATGTAAGGTTATTGGCTTATGTAATTTTGTATATTGCCTATGGCAATTACCAATAGTTGTAGAACTGGAAACTAACACACACACATACACACACACACACACACACACACTAAAATCCAAGTGGATAAATTGAATTAGTTAAAATGTGAATGCCCAAGAAGGAAAAAACACTTTGCTCTCTCTTTACAAACTCTCCAGTTTACTCCCTGAGGCATGAGATTTGAGTGCCCATAGATAATATTATTGTTTGGCTTGCAGAACTATAAAGTACTCCTGGCATTCCCATTTGAAAAATGTGGCTGTTGACATTTAAATGACTCCGTTAAGATTTGACCGGAAAATTACAGTCCACTCCATACACTTTATTACCAGAGGAATGTGGCCAGATTAGAGGGAATTTGGAAAAGAGTAACACAAATGATCAAAGAGAAAAATAGGAAGAGGAACATTTAAATTGTACTATTAGAGTAAAAGATGAGGAAACAGATCTAGAAATCCTGTGTCTAAAGAATGATGACATCAGTATGAATGGAGATAACATTGAGATTATAATCAGTGACTTAGGTACAATAAAAGAATGAGGTTAAAGATAAACATACCTTCTATTTTCGTTTTAATTTTTTTTATGTTTTTATTTATTTTTGAGACAGAGACCGAGTATGAGCAGGGGAGGGGCAGAGAGAGAGAGAGGGAGACACAGAATCCAAAGCAGGCTCTAGGCTCTGAGCTGTCAGCATAGAGCCCCATACGGGGCTCGAACAACCCACAAACTGTGAGATCATGACCTGAGCTGAAGTCGGATGCTTAACCGAGTGAGCCACCCAGGCGCCCCTACATACCTTCTATTTTTAAAACATTTTATGGGGTGCCTGGGTGACTCACTCAGGGAAGCATCTGACTCTTGATTTTGGCTCAGGTCAAAACCTCACATTTTGTGAGATCGAGCCCCGTGTTGGGCTCTGTGCTGACAGCTCTCTGCACTTCCCTCATGCTCTCTCTCTCTCAAAAGTAAACTTTAAAAAAATAAATAAAACATCATTTTACAGGATACAGAAAGTTTTTCTCAAAGTATTAAGTATAGTAAGCCCCTCTTTAAAACAAAACAAAGTGAAATAAAACAAAAAAAGATACGTAGACTTAAAGAATATAACTTGTTCATGATAAAGAGCTACTTTTCTCACATTCTTAAGAAAAAAAAAGTTCATTAGATCTTTTTTCCTAATAATACTTGCTAATGTAATGAGCACGTAAGAACTGTAATACTTTCTTTGATCATTTAAATAATAAGGCACATTACCTATCTTGGGGACCCATTTTATGTTGAAAATATAGTTATATGAAGTAATGAACATTGACTTTATTAAATATTTGGGCTGCCTGTTCCATTGCTATATCCCGAAGTTATTTATGATTTAGAGATTTGAAATTCTAATAAGTCTTCTGTCCAAATGAAAACTTACTTGACTATCTCAGAGTAAATGATTTCTATACAAAGTCATGCATTTTTTCCTTAAGAAATGTGTGGATTTTGCAAAGTTTTCAGTGTTCCTATTGTATATTCCTTCCCTATTTCCTTCCCACTATCACAATGTATGAATAATTTTATATATATCTCAGCCTGACTAGTGGTTTTAGTAGCTAAAAAATGTGTAATAATTTGGGTTATTACAAGTTGGGTTACCCCTTAGAAAATTGCATGGAAATGATGAAATTAGGAAAGCCAGCAAGGTTGGCCATGCCCACCTCCCTGATGCTTCTACCTTTTCCTACTGTGGTGACCAGTACTGTTCCTAAGACTTTTGTCCATATGTAGATGACATCTAAAACCACATTTTCTCATCCTTCATCATTGCAATTAGTGTTACATCTCTAATTGTGTATTGGACTTTCTCACTTGGATATACTGTCATGACTTCAAATTAATTCATCTGACATATTTCCTCCCCTTGATCACCATGCCTGCGAAATGGTACTACTATTCTTTCCATTGTCTGCATCAAAGCTTTGGCAGCCATCTTAACACATTGCTTGCTCCCTCCTTACCAAGTACTATGATTCAGCTGCTTACCAAGTACTATGACTTTTCTTTCATAATGGCTTCTGACCTAGTCTTGTACGTGTGCACAGACACATTGCCTCATACTCTGTCCCATTTCCAGTGTTCCCTCCAGTATGAACACTTTCCCACTCTCACCTTCCTCAAACACTACTATCAACCTGGGTTCCAAGATCATTCCCTGCTGCCTGTAAAATAAATGTCCAACCCTTTAGTCTGACGTTCAAACCTTTCCATAATTTGACTCATTCCCCGCACACATTCCATTAGTCACTTTCCCTCAGAGATTCAGCCTTTCCCAGTTCACTCTTCCAACCACACCATGTTCTTATCTTGAAATACCCTCTCCTTCCTTCTCCATCAATCAGAAGTCCGGAAAAATCCCACTTACTCCCTGAAGCCTCGTGGAAGAGCTTTTGTTCTCTCCTAAACTATACCACATTATCTGCAACTCATTTTTCCTAGAAAATGGTAGCATTTAGAACAGATATACTCTATCAGATATTACAGTGGATTTCTAATGTAACATATGTATTAAGTGGTATCTCATAATACTTTTCAAGGAGAGTTTCACTGGACATCTGTTTCTCTAGGTGATAAACAAGAGAACTTTGGTAAAGAAAAAATTAAAAATCACTAGCTCTGAACTTACAATAATCTATGAAGTTCAAAACATGTTATGAGGATCGGGAAGTTACTGAGTATCTCTAAGTTTCAGGTTTCGTGTTTGCAAAAAGGAAGAGAATACACCTATCTTAAAAGGTTGTATTAAAGGTTAATTAAGATAACATATGGACAGATAACAACCCCAGAATGCTCTCAATAACTGTGACTTCTTTTCCCTTTGTGTTTCCAAGTAGCTTATAGTGGGGACTTGGTCAGAGTTAACGGATAACAAAATTTTTTAACAATTTAAATTTTTAACATTTCTTAGAAGAGAAGTTGCTCAGTCTCACTAGACCAAAAGTACATCCAAGAGAATAGAGAGTAATAAGGTTGACAAGGGAAGTTGGCACAAGACTGAGGAAGATGTGGACTGTCAGGCTACGAGCGATTTTTCTCACCTAATCTGATATATGACATGCTGCAACACTTGACCTGACAGGCAAGTTCTCCTTTTAACTTGTCCCCATCGTAATATGTGAGAAGTAACCGAGGGAAAGAAGAGCAGTTGCTAGATATTTGCAAGAGCATGGACTTGGTGTCAGAAAGCTAGGCTAACTTCCTGGCCTTGAAAATCAATAGCTGTGTGACCTTAGGCAAATCCCTTTACTCTCTGAGCTTCTGTTTTCTCATCTATAAAATAAGACTAATAATTTTCTTCTTGTGGAACTTCTTTGAAGATCAAATGTGATTGAATATATAAAATATAATTCAGAAGATATGAGGTACCACATGAATGTAAAATATTAAAAGTGACATATGTGTCCTATTTCTTATAGTATTCTTTAGATTTGGTGAAATATACTATATGGTTTATAACGCCAGACACACACAAAAATAAGATGTGGGTCTACGTTTATGGTGGGATGGGAGTTAAACAACTAAGTAATGGAGTGAATTCCCATTTCAGAGGAGGGCTAATGGTAGAAAAAATACATATATAAATAACAGTACCAAATGCAGTGATCCCTATAAGATGAGCACACTTAACTGTCATTTGTCCTTTTTTCTTTCCCTGTTCTCAGTGCTGACAGATTGCAAAAGCAGGCGGAAATTCCATAAAACAAAATAATGTAATTTGACTGTTTGCTAAATGTGTAAGACAATATCGACCACTAGAAAAAAAGTAATAGCATTACATCAAATGAAACTAAATCCAACAGAATGTTGCCGAACAAAACCATGCATTTTGCTTGGAGCCCAAAGGATGAACAAGGGAATGGTAGTGAGGAAGCCCCCATATGGAGACACTGCTGTTTCTGCATTCAGGCACGGGAACAGTGGACAGCAGCATCTTAGCTGGCCGTGCTGCTGGGCTGTTAGATGCAATGGTAATCAGGCCCCAACCGTTATATGGTTTTATGAAGCAAAGATAATTCAATTCAAATTCAGAAATCAACAATTTGAAAATACCCACAAACTGTAAACAGAATTAAGGAACAAGTAATAATCAGTAAAATGGTTTATGTTCCTTGGTATCATTTAGGGGTATTCATCATTGACTTTCTGGTTGCAGAAAAGAAGATTATGTTTCTTTGGTAACAATAAGTAATACAAAAGCGTGTTATATAAAGAAATAAGCTTATAAATGTCTGGATTATAATGTCTGTTATGCATATAGGATATTTAGAGGATAGCCCAGCTAAGTTAATATCACTAGCCTTCCTTTTACTGAAAATGAACTCAGAGCATAAGGATATGAAAAAAGCTTACTTAAAAGTCTAGCTTTGATTATACACTTTAATTATTTCTGGTTTGTATTTAAGCCCTCAGGCTTGACAGTCTTCCCATTTAAGGTAAGAAAAAAATGAAAAATTGAAATACATAGGGCTTTTAATTAAATGTCTAGTATCAAAAGATATTGTGCAGTCTCTCTTGATAAAAAAAATCAACCCCAACAGTGCTTTTGTCTTTACAGTCAATCATTAGTTTCATGCTATTTTTTAGATTAAGATGTAGATAGATAGATATAGAAAGAAAGACTAGATAGATATTAGGAGATATATATATATATATATATATATATATATATATATATATATATATATATATATATATCTAGATCTATAGTGCATGTTTAGGCAGTAGGACTTCATTATTTCTTTTTTTAAAAGGTTTTTAAGTTTATTTAGAGAGAGAAAGAGAGAGAGCATGTGCATGCACAAGCAGGGTAGGGGCAGAGAGAGAGAGGGAGAGAGAGAATTCCATGCAGGTTCCGTACTATCAGTGGGGAGCCAGAGGTGGGGCTTGAGCTGACAAACTGTTGAGATTATGACCTGAACCAAAATCAAGAGTCAAGACGCTTAACCAACTGAACCACCCAGGTGCCCCTGGGCTTCACTATTTCTAAGTTATAACATGGCATAAAAAGAAATAAATACCCATATAGGATTCAAACTCCTTATTGGAATAAGTATAGAACATTTTTCTTAATAATTTGATGTCCGTGGTCACTTAGTTGCAGACTCTGAAGTTTGTGAGAATGAGTTATTTTTAAATACCATAACCAATGTTTGGATTTCTTTTTTTTTTTATGTTTATTTATTTTTGAGACAGTAAGCAAGCAGGGGAGGCGCAGAGAGAGGGAGTGAGAGAGAGAGAGAGTCCCAGTGCGCTATCGGCATGGAGCCCAGTGCGGGGCTTGAATCCACTGTGAGATCGTGACCTGAACTCAAACCAAGAGTTGGACGCTCAACCAACTGAGTCACCCAGGCTCCCTCAATCTTTGGATATCTTAACAGATCATATGCCTATAACTTAAGCTTGAAGCTTTATCTATATATATTTTTTAATGTATACTTATTTTTGAGAGAGAGAGAGAGAATATGAGCAGGGATGGGGCAGAGAGAGAGCGAGCCAGAGAATCCAAAGCAGGCTCTGAGCTGTCAGTGTAAAGCCTGGCATGGGGCCTCAACTCACGAACCACAAGATCGTGACCTGAGCCAAAGTCCGATGCTCAACTGACTGAGCCACCAGGTGATCCGTTTTAACCTGTAATTTAAAAACATAAAGGAAAAGTCCACCTTGAATTTCTTAGGTCTTTAATAGGTAGGTCTCATTCAATAGGTATGTCTTATTTTAAGAACACATGTTAAAGTTCTAAGAACTGAGAAAAATGAAACAAGAGTCAGGTTGTCATTGGACTTCTTATGGCAAAAAGTTTTCGGATTTCTGAGTAAAATCTATTTCCAACCTAGAATTGTATACTTGGCTAAACTGTCAATAAAATCTGATGGAAAATTAAAGAGATTTTTAGGTTTTGAAGAAGTCAAAATATTTTTTTTCATTTAAAAACTATTCTAAGTAGCTTACTTGTTTCCATATTATTTTTTTCCATGGTTAAATATACCTAATGTACAATTTATGATTTTAACCATTTTTAAGTGTACAGTTGAGTGGTGTTAAAATACATTCATTTGTTGTGCAATCATCACTATTTTCCATCTCCAGAACTTTTTTATCATCCCAAACTGAAACTCTATACACATTAAGCAATAAAGACTCCTGACTCCCTTCCCTCAGACCCTGGTAACTACTATTCTGCTTTCTACCTCTATGAATTTCACTATTGTACGGATCTCATCCAAGAGGAATCATACAATATTTGACCTTTTGTGTCTGGTTTAATTCACTTGTTTTCAAGTTCCATCCATGTTGTAGTATGTATCAAAATTTCATTTGTTTCGAAGGCTAATGTTCCACTGTATGTGTATATAACGTTTTGTTTATCCATTCATCTGTCAATGGATGTTTGGATTATTTCTACCTTTTGGCTATTGTGAATAATGCTGCTATGAACATTGGTGTACAAGTGTCTGTTTGAGTCCCTGATTTAAATTCTTTTAGATAATACCCAGAAATGGAATTTCTGGTAATTATATGTTTATTTTTCTTTTTAAGGAACTGCTATACTGTTCTCCACAGCAGCTGCACTATTTTACATTCCCACCAGCAACACACAAGGGTTCCAATTTCTCCACGTCCTTACCAATACATGTTATTTTTTGTTTGCTTTGTTTGTTATAATAGCCATCTGCGGGTATGATGTATTATCACATTGTGGTTTTGATTTTCATTTCCCTAATGCTTAGTGATGTTGAGCATCTCTTCACATGCTTATTGACCATTTGTGTATCTTCCTTGAAAGAAGTGTGTATTCAAGTTCTTTGCCTATTTTTTTTCCCATCTTGAAATTTAAGGTTTTATTGTAAATCTGTTGTTTTGTCTCTGTTTTTCTTTTCTTTGCCTATTTTTTAATTGGGCTGTTTTTGTTGTTGAGTTTAGGAGTTCTTTATATATTCTGGATCAACACCTTATCAGATGATTTGTAAATCTTTTCTTCCATTCTGGATTGCCTTTTGATCTGTTGGTAGGGCCCTATAATGTTCTAAATCTTTTGACTTTGATAAAGTTTATCTACCTCTTTTTATTGCCTGTGTTTCTGGTGTCTTTCCTAGTCCAACATGATGAAGCTTTCTTTGTATGTTTATTCCTAAAAATTTAATAGTTTTAACTCTTATGTTTAGGTGTTTGATCCATTTTGGCCCATTAATGTTTGCATGTGATATAAGGTAAGGGTCCAACTTCATTTTCAACATGTGATATCCAGTTTTTTCTAGCACCAGTGGTTAAAATGACTGTCCTTACTCCACTGAATGATCTTGACATCCTTGTTAAAATCATTTAACCATGTATGTGAAAGTTTGTTTGGGGCTCTCTCCTTTATTCCATTGGTCTGTCTGTTTCTATGATGCTCACCATTTTTAAACAATTATTTAAAGACATGTTGCAACTAAACCAAGAAAAAAGACAAGATAGGCTTTAGGGGATAGAGGTGCCAAACCAGAAGATCAATGGTGTATAATCCCACAAACTGGGTTTTACTGAGACTTAAGGAGTAACCAGTCCAGGTACGAGCAAGGGACCAAGGTTTCCCAATCCAGACTTAGGGAAAGAAGGAGATATAATGGATTAGATAGAATGAGAGTTTTGATAACCTTAGGAATACAGCAGACACGTGGCAGAACAGAGAAAGGAGAATCCATTTGAACCTGATTATAGGAGTGTTTCCTTTGAATGGTACAGTGCTCATGACATTGAATTTGTAGATGAAATTGTAATCCAATTACACAACCTGGCTCTGCAGGAAACAAAATTTACATATTCATGATACTGTAAACTTTAAATTGTTCATTGAACTTCCAGTTAAAAAAATTAACCCACAGACAAATCAGGAACTTAATTGCATTACAAGAAAGAATGTAAAGGTTATCCATCTTGATAATATAAAAGGTATGAAATAAGGAGATGGGTTAGAAGAGATGGATAGTAGAAAAGTGGTGTATCAATATCTTGATCCTTTATAGTGGAGGTGAAGAGGTACTGGCTGTGGTTGTTGGGCTAGGAAGTGGAGATTTAACAAGCCGTTTAAAATTGCAAAGGTATCAACTAGAAGAAGTGTAAATAGTGAAAAATGATGGGGAAGTAAAGAAAAAGGGAAGGTGAAGTAGGGAGATATATATGAGGTAAACCTTCATTTATCAGTAGGAAGTCAGTAGGTACTGTAGAAAATGTTGTAAAAACACAAAGACTAATGAGCAATGAGCATTAGTGAACAAGAGATTTTTGAGGCATCATAAAGGAACTAGAAACAAACATTTTTATAGGGTTGCCTCTAAAGAGCAAACTAGTGGGTTGGAAAGATGCAGCAGCAGACTCTTCAATCTGTTTGACTTTTCAACCACATGCATATCTTGTTTTGACATTTGTAAAGTAAAATACAAAGTGCAATGCCAAATAAAGGAAATTGTGATATCATGGGGTGCCTTGGTGGCTCAGCCGGTTAAGTGTCCAACTTTGGCTCAGGTCATGATCTCACTGTTTGTGGGTTCAAGCCTCGCATCAGGCTCTGTGCTGACAGCTCAGAGTCTGAGCCTGCTTCAGATACTGTGTCTCCCTCTCTCTGCCCCTCCCTTGCTCACATTCTATCTCTCAAAAGGAAATAAATGTTAAAAAAAATTTTTTTTAAGAAAAGAAATTGTGGTATCGGATTAGAATTCAGAAATCAGAATAATATGGAGTACTGATTTGATTACAAAATATTACTCAATTTACTAAGGATTCAGTGATGGACATCTTTTAAATAGGGAGGGTGCCATCTGCATTTCATCATTATTCCTAGATCATAAACTGCCTCATAAAGAAGGTCTTCAAGCGAAAATGAGAGAAGTAGAGCTATTAAATATTCATCTTAAAGTGTGTCTGAAATGAAAATGTAAATCATTTGCTTAAATGATTTTCCTTAAAAATTCAATTCATAAATAACTTATTTGTTAAGAACTCAATTCATAAATAACTTATTTGTAAAGTGAAGGCAATTAAAAATGCTTAGATTGTGTCTCAGCCTATAAACATAGCAAAATTTCACTGATGCAGAACTCAAGTATCTGACCCCTTAATCTATCTTGGAAAACACATGAGAATCAGGATGTAAATTTATAAATTTCTTAAAAGACAAACTATTAGTATCCAAAACATATAAAGAACTTATAAAACTTAATACCCCCAAAATGAATAATCTATTAAAATAGATAATACCCCCAAAATCTAATAATCTATTAAAAGTAGGCAAAAGACATGAATAGACATTTTTCCAAAGAAGATATACAGATGGCCAACAGATATACGAAAAGGTCCTCAACACCAGTTTTAACAAGGGAAATGCAAATCAAAACTATAATGGATATCACCTCAATATGGCTACTATCAACAACACAAGAAACAACAGGTGTTAGCAAGGATGTGGAGAAAGGGGAACCCTCTTGCAGTGTTGATGCGAATGCAAACTGGTGCAGCCACTCAGGAAAACAATATGGAGCTTCCTCAAAAAGTTAAAAATAGAACTATCCTATGATCCATCAAATCACACTACTGGGTATTTACCCAAAGATACAAAAATACTGATTTGAAGGGATACATGCATCCTGACATTTATAGAAGCATTATCTACAATAGCTAAATCATGGAAACAGACCAAGTGTTCACCGACTGATGAATGGATAAAGAAGATGTTATCTATATCTATATCTGTCTATCTATATCTATTAAAAATAATAGGTAATTCTCAAAGAAAACACAAATGTCCAGTGAACATAGGAAAGCTGTTAGGGAAATGCAAAATTAAACCCCAGTAGTTTAGAATGCCAAAGATGGAAAAAATTAATAACTTTTGGGCTGGCCAGGATACATGGAACTGACATTCTCAAACACAGTTGGTGGGACTATAAAATATTACAGCTGTTATTGCAACCAATTTGGTAATAGTTATTAAAATCTAAAATGTATATATTCTTTGACCCCAAACTTTAAGTTCTGGGAACTGACAAAATAAGTACAGCAATTTAGGGACACCTGGGTGGCTCAGTTGGTTAAGCATCTGACTGTTGATTTTGGCTCAGGTCATGATATCATGGTCCATAAGATTCAACCCTACATCGTGCTGACAGCACGAAGCCTGCTTGGGATTCTGTCTTCCTCTCCCTCTTTCTCTCTCTGCCCTTCCCCCATTTGCTCTCTCTCTGTCTCAAAATAAATAAGTAAACATTAAAAAATAAAATAAAGAGTGCAGCAATTTATTAAAGAATTGTTTTAGTATCAATTTCTCTCCAAAGAAATAACAAACCAATAAATGAAAACAGTCCTGGAAATCTAATTGATGCAGGAATCAGTGGGTAAAATATGGCCTTTTGTAGCAATGTGGATGGGACTGGAGAGTGTTATGCTAAGTGAAATAAGCCATACAGAGAAAGACAGATAATCATATGTTTTCACTCTTACGTGGACCCTGAGAAACTTAACAGAAGATCATGGTGGAGGGTAAGGGGAAAAAAAAAAAAGGTTAGAGAGGGAAGGAGCCAAAACATAAGAGACTCTTAAAAACTGAGAACAATCTGAGGGTTGATGGGGGGTGGGAGGGAGGGGAGGGTGGGTGATGGGTATTGAGGAGGGCAATTGGCATGAGCACTGGGTGTTGTATGGAAACCAATTTGACAATAAATTTCAAATAAATAAATAAACAAATAAATAAATAAATAAAACCCCAGCTTCTAGACCCTCCCTCTATCTCTGATTCCACATTCCTCAGGATGCTGCTGCTCTGGCTAGTGAGTTCAGAGCTCTGCTCTTAATTTCCCCTTTTGTTTCAGCACAGGACCTTTCCTCTTTTATTTATTTATTTATTTATTTATTTATTTATTTATTTATTTATTTTTAGCTTAATTGTGTATCTTTTCAAATGTGTTTCTATTTCATCCCTTATTTTTATGAATTTATCATTATGAAATTTTCTTTGTTAGTCTGCAATAGGGCCAAAGTGAGTTTTCCCTTAGAGTTTGAAATGTTACAGGGAAATTAGAGTTGTAACTCAAAGGATAAATTAAAAAGTAAGCTTGACAAAATAGGAGTATTTCATATAGAATAACATCCCTTCAAAACTGATAGTTTTAGAAGTTTTGAATCTTGAGGTACTACTCCCTTAGCTCTCTGGAAGATTCAGTTATTCACAATAATGTACTCCTTCAGGGCTGTAGACACTGAGCATTTACCAGCCATCTATTTTAGAAATTCATATGTAACCCTTTATGATATAATGTGTGTGTCATCTAGATCTAAAACATGTAGGAATTTATTTTATGACAGAGATAGCATCTAACTCAGTAAGGATAGAATTTTATGACAAAGATTATTCATTTTCAATGCTTGGGTAAAGCCTAAAAAGTAGGCTCTTTGTAGCCATAGGCTGGTCCCACTGATCCTCTGATGGCAGGTCCCAAAATGCAGACATATCCACCCAAGAGAGACCATGCAGCCTCAGTAGGACTGTCGTACATTATCGTCAAAAACAGCAGTAATATGAAAACAGCTTGTCTTGAATGCTCATGTGTCCGATGCTACTCAATGTGTTTGACCAAATATATGGTATCTCGCGATTCTCTCACCAGGTGAAGTAGGCACTATTATTTTCCCATCTGACAGAGGAAGGATTGGAGCATAGAGAGCTCCAGTAGCTCACTTAATCATAAATAGTAGGGCTGGGCTATAAGCTCAGGTAGTCGTAAACCAGATCCTAAACTCTCTTCACCTCACCTAAGAGCAGGAAGCACAAAAACCAACAACCCTCAGCAACTCTGCCATTTTGCCTCAATTTTTCCTTAGCAGGGTCATTCTGTTCCTAAGCTTCTCTTGCCCCATCCTCATATAGAAGCACAGAATGAATAGTTTTTCTAAGCATCCCTCTTTCCTCAGCATTTAGTATGGTCATGCTTCCTGATTGAACACCTACTTATCCTTCAAGTCCAGCTGCATCAGATCTCTTTGGTTAAGCCTTCCCCGATTTCAGGTGCAGTTTGTTACAGTGCACTGACTTGCTTGTTCACCCATCTGTGTCCCTCAGTACACAGAGAATGAGCTGCATGTGGCCAGGGATTGTGAAAAGTGGTGGGTCCAGCATCCCTGGGAAAGATGTGAATGAATGTTTGGCCATTTGTCACTGGGATGTTAAGAGAAGCAATCAGCAACTACACTTGGCAGTTGTTGTCTAAATAAAGTGGTTTAATGTTTTTTCTACATCTTTACCTCTGAGCTTTATATAAATGCAGAAGCCAACAGGCCTACAGTTGTGTCACCACTTTGACTGTAGACATTTTTATATTCTTTTGAAATGAGAGATGGAGAATAAAAATAAATGGCTCAGGATCTGAAAACAAGGTGAAACCAATAAAGCCAGAATGTATATAATTGCTTATCTACTTTTACTTATTAGTATTTATTCTATATACAGACATATATGGATATAAATATGTATGTTTATATTATTATGGTCCCTACACATGTTTGGGTGAGGAACATAAATGTAAGGGAGGGCTAATCGTTCCCACACTCCTTTATCTAACACACATTAAATGTCCACCATATGCCAGTCCATACCCTACATTTGGGTTGGTATTTTTATATCGGGTACTTAAAGATTTTTTAAAAAATTAACTGAAGTCAAAAGTTCATTCAAATTTCCTTAGCTTTCACGTAATGTCCCTTTTCTGTTCCAGGATTCCACTAAGGACGCCATATTACTTTTAGCTGTCATATCCTCTTACATTCCTCCAGGCTATGACAGTTTCTCAGACTTCCCTTATTGAAAAAAACCAAAAAAACTTTATTTATTTATTTTGAGAGGGGGGAGGGATAGAGAGAGAGAATCTGAAGCAGGATCCACGTTCAGTGTGGAGGCGGACACAGGGCTCGATCTCACAACGATGAGATCAAGACCTGAGCCAAAATCAAGAATCTGATGCTGAACTGACTGAGTCACTCAGGCGCCCCAGACTTGGGGCCTTATTTTTGATGATCTTGAGGCATTTTGAATAATGTACTCTTTGGGGGGTTTTTCTGCATTTTTTTTCATGATTCGGCTGGGGTTATGGGTTTTAGGCAAGAAGATCCCAAAGGAGGTAAAAGAAGGCCCACAGAGTTAAAATGCCATTCTTGTCATTACATAATAACCACATGACTTATCACTGTGGATGCTGCTCTTGACCACCTGCCTGAGGTACTATTTGTCAAGTTTCTCTACTATTTTCTCACCTGTTCATACTGTACTTTTTGGAAGGCAGTCACTAAGCAGCCCACACTTAAAGATCAAGGAATGATGTTCCACCTTCTTGAGGATGGAGTAGTTACATAAATTATTGGAATTCTTCTACAGAGAAAGTCTGTCTCTTCTCCCTATTGGTTTATTTATGTATTTATGTATGTATTTATTTATGTGTTTATCCATCATTTATTTATATTGGTATGGACTTATAGATATTTATACTTTAGGCTATCATCCAATGCTAATTTATTTATTTTCATTGCTCAAATTATTACCACTTTGCTACTGGGAACTGTTTTAGTTGAGTTTTGTGCCTCTTTGATATATCCCATCATTGTTGGTTTTTTGAGCACTTTCTTCCTTTCTGGTGCTGTAAGATGCTCTGGGCTCATCTTGTATTTCTTGATCCAGTTCTATAATTAGCCATTTGTCCATGGATGCCTGGTTCCTTTTTTGGATAGTGGTATTAGAAATCAAGGAGAGCCTGGGTGGCTCAGTCAATTGAGCGTCCGACTTCAGCTCAGGTCTTGATCTCACAGTCCGTGAGTTCGAGCCCCACATCGGGCTCTATGCTGACAGCTCGGAGCCTGGAGCCTGCTTCAGATTCTGTGTCTCCCCCTCTCTCTGCCCCTCCCCTGCTCATGCTCTGTCTCTCTCTGTCTCAGAAATAAATAAAAACATTAAAAAATTTAAAAAAAAAAAGAAATCAAGATGTGGACACTAGGTGTGCACGTGTTGCTACTGGGGTGTTGTTACTTCTAGGTTGACAAAACAGGGAAATACATATGTTCATACAAATCCCTATATTTGTGTCCATGTCTCTATGTAAATATATCCATCTCTATTTATATTAAGCTAAACATGAGTTTACACTGCTGTGTCCAACTCTAATCTATTACTACATGGGTCATACTAGCCTTCTCCCCTTGCTTGTCTGTAATGTCCCCCTCCAACAGTGAGAAACCCGGCTCCCACCTTCTACCATCCATTTACCTAATTGTCCAATTCCAGTATACACATATAGTGGTTTCAGTTTATAGGCTTTTAGTGAAGAAAGTTGAAGCCAATTATTCATTCCTAAGTGCCATTATGGACTGCCTGTAGCAACAGAAATAAGCATCGACCTACTATTATTAGTGCCATTTGGAGAGTGTTAAGAAAATTAAAATAATCAGCGAATATTTGTCTTACATGTAAATGGATTCTATTCAGGCCTACAAACATTTGCAAAGAGGTATCCATATTGACAGGTATTGACAAAGGCTTCGGTGGAGGGAAGGAACCTTTAAGAAAAATAACAACACATGGTGTAGGCATTCATTGAGTAGCTACTGTGTGTCAAGCATTGTTCTGGGTATTGAGGAAGCAAAGATGAGAAGGATCCATTTTTTAAGAGTTTGAAATGTAATAGAGTAGACAGATGAGAAAGAGGCAGAGAGCTAGAGAGAGGCACATAGTCAGAGCCTGGTCAGTATTAAAATATTTGCATAAGCAAAGGGGAGGGAGATAGTGCCTTTTACTGAGGAAGATAGAAAAGGCTTCACATGGCTAATATTTGATCTGGGCCTTGAATACAAGCAGAAATTGAATAGCAGAGAAGAACCTGGGCCAAGGGAACAGCACACACTAAGGCACAGAGGCGTGAAAGTGTGCACTGTTACTAAAAATCCTCAGTATCGTATCTGCCTTATCCTAATAATATTCTATTACCATGTAGTAACATTATTTCCTGATAAACCATAAATATAAAAGATTAATGGAGGTTTATGCTTTGGAAACACAGTGACATTTGTAACACCTGCACTATTTCCAGTGTGGGACAAACAGTGCAGAAGTGAGTTACTAATAGCATCCTCAGAGAATTAGCTTCTTACAACAACAGACATGGAGATTATGCCTGAGGAAGCAGTGGAATAATTAGGTTTCATGATCTCTTGGGTCTAAGAACAAATCGCTTCATTTTTCACTTGAGATTTTCCCAATGACTAAACTATACTTTTAAAATGTCATAATATTTATCACACCTTTTCTGAGTATATGACCCTAAACACTATATAATCTTCTTCAAGGTTATATGAAAATAGAGAATTCTTTCCTTGTAAAATAGCTATCACCAAAACTGCATTCATTTTTATCCATTTGGGTCTATCATACTTAACAAGTTGTTTTGTCCTATTTTCACAAAAGTAAACTTCATCCTTCTATAATGACATTTGCTCACATGTTCCTTTTATTTCAGGGTTGCCATTGTCACAAATAGTTTCCTATTATGTCACCTAAATACCCATCAGCATTCTAAAACCAGGGCCATATATGGTAGTTACTGAGAATTCTTTACATCATCCATAATCAAGTTATTTTGGTGAAAATACCATCAGTAATTTCAACTTCATGCCAACATACTCGGTTTAAATCTGGGAAATGCAACATCATGAGGCCTAAAGGTTTTAATTTTCAACAACAACAACAACAATAATAAATGTGAATTTGAATAAATGAGAATAAAGAAAAGTAACTCCAAAGCATAAAGGGAATGAATTTAAAACAGAAAATTTCCTTATGAACAAGAAGTCAAAAGAAGAAAAGTGTAAGAACTGAGGCACTGACAAATATTACATGTATCCATGTACATCCTATACAAAAATACAGAACTTGCTAGATAGGATTTTGGGGGTTAATACATGTTTCTATTGGTATCAAGGATTGGTTCTGGTTTGAGGATTTGCTGTGACATCTGACATCTACTGGAATTCTGAGCCCCATCTACTCATGCCTTCGGTAATTCCATGGCTGGGCCTGCTGTAGTGGACGATGCTGGTACTCTGCTCAGATTCCCCTCCAGAGCCTCTTGACCTTCCCTCTATTTCAGTATGCTCACTCATAGTTGATTGTTTCTGCACCTTTCTTCAAGAACTATTATTAGGCTTATTCAAACTGCTTCCCTCAGACAACTGACAGGTCGAAGTGCTCAAGAATTTACCTCTTCTCGCCTAACCTGGAGCAGCCCAATGACTGATACAGAAATATGAAAGAACAGTTTCTTCCTTAACATACAACAGACTGTTGTACTGCTATTATTTACTCCAGACCCTCCTATGGGATTAGGCTGAGCTTTGGGATTCACCTGAAATCACACCTTTACTTGCCAATCAGGCCCTACAGACATGGCAGATCCTATCATGCTAGAAGAATCTGTTGGAAGATAAAAATGCTACAAGGAGTCTTTGGCAAGTCACAATAGGTATGTCACAGCACAGACTCCTGGGTTCTAAGTCAAGATCATGTCATCTGCAGCAGAGAACTGTATACCATTTGAAACATTGCTTTTAATATTTTTCTGGACCCTGGTAGAGACTGATTGTCTGTACCATGAGACATTCTATAACTATATAGCCCAGGATAGCCATCATTAAAGGGTGCAGCAGACCCACCAAGATTTAAGGTTGGAGGGGCTCAGTTGCAATCCATTGTGCAAAAAAGATGATACATCTGAGTTTAGGCCCAAAGAGTTTCCGGACTCATCATTTTTGCACCAGCCTCTCTCCCTTAGCTCATGTGTATGGCCTCATGGGGGATTACCTATGATTGACTGATGGAGAAGAAATGAACTTGATTCATGGCTTGGTATGTTGGTGAACTGAAAATGGATTGCCACTGCAATACAGTCCCATTTAAGGGTGCTTCTGAAAGATAATGGTAAGGAGAAGTCTTCCTAATGACCATTTGGTCATCCACTTTGTGTTGAGATAAAAGTACCTGAGGTAAGGAATTGCTTGAAGTTATGGGTGGTAGTGAATGTCTTAGATGGTTGGTTAGGGCCCAGAGGAGTAAGACTGGAAGATCGGGCACAAAGATGTCGGGGAAGAGACATGTTGACAGACCACTGGAAGTTGGCCAAAAGTGTAAGAGTCTTGGTTAACATGTTAACATCCACTGGAGAGCATCCACTACAGAAGAGACACTAGCATAGGGGTGAACTGAATAATTAGTTCAGTAAATGATAGTCAGTCTCTGTCCTTGGCTACTTTAGTGTCATGCAGTGGGTTCATGCAATGGGTTCTGCTATGGCAGAATGGAGGCTATACATGGTCCCACCACCATGGTTCTCTCACCAAGGCTGATACATCTACTACTAGTGCTGAATTTCCAACTCATGAGCCACAACGACTGACTTTAAGCCTCCAATACATTACTATTTTTGAGGAAATTAATCAGCTACTTGGTGGCAAGTTGATTACCCTGAAAAGATCCCTTCTGTTCTGAAAAGGTCAGCAAATTTTCCTTATTGGAATTGTATCATATTACAACTATACATTCTCCTTTCTCTATGCAGATCTCAGCCTGCACCATCATAAGACTTATGGAGTATCTGAATACTGGCATATGATTCCATGTATCATTGCCTCTAACTTTTATAGTAAAAGAGGTACAGCAGTGCACATATAATTATGGGATCTTTTGGTCATACTATACACTAAATCCAGAAGCTACTAGCCTTAGGGATAGTTTTGAACAGTCTATTCTTTCAAAAGTGTAAAGAATATCTGGCCAATAACCTTAGCTCCCTGAGTTCCACCCATATCGACTCAGTAATTCTACTTTAAGACCTCTATCCTAAAGTAACAATATAAAATACAGATAAAAATTTACATAAAATTTTTGTTTTAACATTACTGACAATAGTGAAAAGCTGGGAGAGGTCCCAGATCAGGAAAATAGAGAGGTAAATTAAGATATGTACATACGATGGAATATTATTCAACAATTAAAAATTATTTTTACTAACATAGGGAAATGCTTATGTTATAATTTTAAAGCAAAAATGTTTAAAATATTTAAGATTTTAATTTAAAAGAAAACACAAAAAATTTGGCTTAGCAGATATCAACATTAATTATAAAGCTGTTGTCATTAAAGTACTGCAGGATTCATGCAAATACCTATACATATTAATAACAATAATAGTGTATTTTTTTAGCTTTTACTCTGTGTCCTGTACTGATCAAAGTAACAGATAAGTATTAACTCACTTAATCCTTACAACAATATGAAGTACATTCTAGTACCACCTACGTGGAGAGGTTAAGTGTCTTGCCTTTGTGGAACTGAATAAATAACTTAGAAGCAGACCCTTGTACATGCTACTTTGGTGTACAATAGAGAAGGCATTGAAAGTCAGTGGGCAAAGACTGGAACTGTTCAATAAATGGTGTTGGACACATGGTTTTCCATATATATGGAAAAAAATGAAATTAGGTCCTGGCCTCACACCATATATTGTACATAAACAAACTCTAAAGAAACAATAAAATTATTAGAATAATATATATAAGAATATATTGATGACTATATTGATCAGGGTCTGGGCAGGAAACAAGTGGTCACTCAAAAGTGGTAATTGAAGAGAGTTTAATGACTAGACCATTTACAAGGTTATGCGGACAGTTAAGGGAAACAAATATGGGATGATGAAGTATTCTGGGACTGACAACAGCAAACAGTCCTGTTACAATCCCTAGGCTGGGAAGAGATCAGTTAAGGGAAATCAGGACTTGATCTGCAGATGCTTCCCATTGGCCAAACTCAGCTGGAAGCTAGAGGCCAAGTGAGCCCAGCTGGCACACAGCACAGAGTACGGAAGGGTGGAGGGTGAATCTGGAAGGCCAAACAGGGATTACGGAACAACACAACGAGAGTCAAGAAAGGGACTTTTTGGATAAGACATAAAAGAACACAATTCTTAGGGGAGAAGATTGATAAATTTGACTGTGCTCAGATTTAAAACTTGTATAATTACCCAGTTTAAATCAAAAGTGTCAGATTGAAAGAAGATATCTGAAACATAACAACATAAAATTCATAACCAGAATATTCACGTATGGATGGATACATGTGTGTGTGTACGTGCATTTATATACGGGTGTGTGTGTGTGTGTGTGTGTGTGTGCGCGCGGGTACCAAATATTGGCAGGAATATCAACAAAAGACCTCTCATACACTGCAGGTGAATTGGTATACCCATTACAGGGAGAGTAATTTGTCAATATCAAGTGAAGCTAAAATTGTGCATACCTTATGATCCACCAATTTCTCCTCTAAAAATATTGTCCAGAGAAATTCTTGCAAATGTGCTCCAGGAAGTCATATTTTAAGAATATCTACTGTAGTGTTCTTTAAATATAAGAGAAAAATTGAAAAGAACTAGAAGTTATTCAGAAGGAATAAATAAATTGTGGTCTAGTCATATAATGAAATATTATCTAGAGGTTAAAATTCATGAACAATACATTCACCTTTGACAATAAAGATAGATTAAAAATATAGGTTGAATGAAAAATCACTGAGTTGAAGAAAGCTTTAGAACAGTATGGCAGCATTTATGCAAAATTTTAAAAACAAAAATAATATAATGCAAATGTGTATATAACAAAAATATAAAATACTGACTTGAAGGATGTGTGTCTCATTTTTGAGAGTGATTGCCTCTGTGGAGAAATGAAAATGGATCTGGGGAGGGAGAATTTGAAGTACTTCAGTTTTTTTTATAACATTTTATTTATAATGTTCAAAAATTCACAAAGTGAATTGAACAGAGGTATATTAAAATGTTAATAGGCAGAGACTCCGGATTGTGGCACCTTGAGCAATATTTTTCCTACTCTTTACATTTTTCTCTTTTTTAAATTTTCTAAAATGGCTAATAATTAATTTTATAATTGTCCCCCCTCTATGTTTTTTAACCATCCATGTTATAGGAACAATCATGGCAGCCTCCATTTTAGAAGAAAAACTGAGTAGTGGTCAGCATGGGATATGAGAAAAGCCTTCTCATCCGTACCTGATGCTCTTATCTAGTCATGCATAAGCCATGGTGAGCTTGAGGAGAGATGATAATTTAAGATGTTCTGACTTCAGCAATGCTTATGATTCTGTCTTCATTTGTCACTCAGTGCGTTGTAAAAAGAGCATGCAGAGTCATGGTTTTCATTAGGATTTTCCCAGGGTCACGCCCAGGTTAATGAAATATACAGCTGAGTCACCAGTGATTGTCTACATATTTAATGCATGTGGTCTATTTTCAGGCATGTTCAAAAATAAAGCTTTTTGGTACTCTTCCTCAATTTATTAGCCCCAGTTTTTTTTCTCTTTTCAAAGTCTTCTTACTCTTCTACGATTAGCTCTCTTAAATTAATTTCTCTGTTTCCACATGCCTTCTTTCTCAAATTCATCATTTTTAAACCAATCAAGCCAAAAGTCAACATATCACAATGTTTGGAATATGAAATTTGAAGTTGAAAATTATGGGTTTGAGTGCAGCCTCTGCTTCTAATTATTTGCATAACTTTGAGCAAATGACTGTCTGTCTGAACCTCAGTTTATCTCTAAATTGGAGATTGTATCACCCGGGCCTCAGGTGAATGAGCTCACCAAACTAACCGATCACAGGTGTCAATGTGATTTGTAAACTAGAAAATACCAAAGTCAGGGTTTACCAGCTTTCTTGGACTGAGTGGGCAGCTCCAGGAAGGAGGAGAGAGGAGGGGCTAGCCATCTCCTTGACAATGCAGGAGGTGCCCCTCGCGGCGAATTACTAGTCAATCTGAGCATACACATAGGACATGACCAGTGACCACACAAATCCTAGGCAGGAAGACAGCAGATCAATGGCACTGATATTCAATTTTTATAGCTTTACATCCCCCCCCCCACTTTTTTTTAATGTTTATTTTTGAGAGAGAGAAAGAGAGAGCATGCACACACGCTGGGGAGGGATAGAGAGAGACAGGGGAGACAGAGGATCTGAACTGGGCTCTGTGCTGACAGCAGAGAGCCTGATGTGGGGCTTGAACCCAGGAACTGCGAGATCATGACCTGAGCTGAAGTCAGACACTTTACGGACTGAGCCACCCAGGCACCCCTAGCTTTACATTTTTCTATTCTTGGACTTCTTGACCCACATCCCATGTATTCAATTGCATGTTACCATAATCTACACCAAATGCAAATGCAGGGGTATTAATAGGTATTAATAGTTATTCATTCCCTTTTAAAGAACATTTAAGTATTCTCCAGGCACTGTCAGAGGCCCACCAGTGAGCACACAGATGAGAATCTTTGTCCTTGTGGGAGGAAGCAGGTAATACAGCAAACCAATCAGGAAATGATATGGACTATTAGAAAGAGATACGTGCCATAGAGAGTAAGGCAGAGGCAAAAGCTAGGGAGTGAAGGGTTGGGCTGTGTCTCTAAGTAGGATGGAGTGGAGGCCTGCAGAATGGGCCTCACAGCCCTCCAAACACAGGGAATGTGTATTGGTTTTCTTTTGCCCCGATAGCAAGTTACCCCCAACCTTGTAACTCAAAACGACACAAACTTACTATCTCACAGTTTCTGTAGGTCAGAAGCCTAGATGGGCTTGGCGGATCCATTTGCTCTGGGTCTCACAGGGCTGAAATCAAGGTGTAGGCAGGCCTGGACTTCTATCTACAGGTTCTGGAGGAGACTTTCCTTCCCAGCTCACTCTGGTCTTTGGCAAAATTGCTTCCTTGCAGCTGTAGGACTGAAGTCCTCATTTCCTGGCTGGCTATCAGCTAGATCTACTCTCAGCTCCTCAAAAACACTGCATTCCTGCAACAGTAGAGGGAGTCCTTCTCATGCTTTGAATTGCCCTGACCTATCCTCCCTCACAGTTCTTCTGCCCTTAGCCAGAGAAAGTTCTTTTCTTTTAAGGGTTTCTGTGGTTACATTTGACCCTAATTGAGTTTCCCTACTTTAAGGTAGGAATTCATAGGAATTCCCCTAGTCAAATCCAGGCACATTTAATCCCATCTCGGTGTATGCGTCTTAGAAGACCTGGACTAAGAAAAGTGGTACCACCAGTGGGCCAGGGAAAACCGGCAGGCAAAGATGGGCATTGGGTCTAGCTCACCCATGGCCCAGCAGCAGGTGGGGAGGATGCTGTTTGTGCTGGTTGGTGGGTGGGACACTGATAGTTCCCGACACAAGGTAGCACCTGCATTGCTGAGGGTTTCACTGGTGTAACCTGGTGCCATGCCCTGGTGAGATTGCAAATGCAATGGCAAGTGTGATATACAAGCATTTGTAAAATATTGAGGGAACTGTACCTACAAAGGTGTCAGAGTTGGTCAGTTACTGCTAAATTGTATTCGTGTACTACAGAAGAATAGTAACAAAATGAGACCAATTTGGTAGCTTATAAAGAGGCCTTTATCTCCTATAGTGGCAGGGCGAACACAGTTTAGGGCAGGCCCAAGACCTAATTGATAGAGGTTAGAGATGCAGACATGGTTGAAAGCTCAGCTAAGGCAGGCCTGCTATACGAAGGTGGTGGGTCTTGAACCATGCAGTGGATTCCCCTGAGGATGTTGACCTTACCACACCCATTCTTCCAGAATCTGGGGGCTTGCAGAGGTAGCCAAGTCTTCCCTAGTAAAAACTAGCATCTCAGTTTTTCTGGAATATGCTGCAAAAGTCCCTACCCCCACAAGACAGCATAATCTCAGACACTTCCACCCCAAATTCATTTCCTCCCTCCTTCCCCCGGGATCAGACTTGTATCACAGTCTGATTATTCTCTTAGCATTCCCAAGATCACTGCTAATTTCCCCTCATAGCTGTTTCCCCTAATAAAGTCCTTGCACATCTGCCCCCTTCCTGGTGCCTGCTTCTTGGTGGATGCAGATGAACAGGGGTGGATGAGGGATGCCTAAGTGAGAAGGTGACACTTGAACAAAAACATGGAGGAGATGGAGAGAGTTAGCTATGAGGGAATATGGGGGAAGGACATTCCGGGTGAGGGAACAGCAGTAGCAAAGCCTTGAGAGGAGCCTTTCCTGCTGTACTCAGGGAGAGGGAGAAAGCTGGTGTAGTTGGGGAGGAGGGGGTGGGATCCAGTAGCTGCAGGAAAATGGGTAAGAGGGTCTTTTACTCTGGGTGAGAAGGAAAGAAACTGCAGGATTTTGAGCAAAAGAATGGCATGATCTCACTTATGGTTTTTTCAAGAATTTTATTTTCTTTTTTAAGTTTATGTATTTAGTGTGTGTGTGTGTGTGTGTGTGTGTGTGTGTGTGTGTGTGATAGAGCGTACATGCACTAGTGCAAGCTGGAAGGAGCAAAAAGAAGAGAGAAAGAGAGACAGAGAGGGAGAGAGAGAGAGAACCCCAAGCAAGCCCCACACTGTCAGTGCTTCTCACTTATGTTTAAAAGTATCTTTCCTGGAGTACCTGGGTGGCTCAGTCAATTAAAGCATTAGACTCTTGGTTGCAGCTCAGGTCATGATCTCATGGTTTGTGTGATCGAGCCTCACATCCAGCTCTGCTCTGACAGTGTGGAGCCTGCTTGGGATGCTCTCTCTGCCCCTCCCCCACTCACACTGACCCATTCTCTCTCTCTCTAAGTAAGTAAATAAACATTTTTTTAAATAAATAAGGGGCACCCAGGTGGCTCAGGGGTTGAGTGTTTGACTTCGGCATCAGGTCATGATCTCATGGTTCATGAGTTCGAGCCTCATATTGGGCTCTCTGCTGTCAGCACAGAGATTGCTTCTGTCCCCCTCTCTCTGTACTCCCCACCCTCTCTCTCTCTCACTCAAAAGTACATAAATAAAAGGATCGTTCCTGCAGCTATTTGAGAATTAGATTGTAGGAGGGTGGGAGCAGAAATATCAGTTGGAAAACTACTACAAGAGTCAGGTCAGGATGCTGGAACTGGCTTAGGGAGGCAGTCGTGGAAGTGCTCAGAACTGGGATGTATTCCAATGGGAGAGATGATTGAGTGATGAAGGACTGAGTGTGGGATGTGAGAGGAAACCCAGTGACAATGAACTGGGAGATTCCACTAATGAACGCAGAGAAGGGAGCCACTGCAGCAGGCGTGGGGCGGACATGAGGGGTTTTGGACATGTTAAGTTTGAGGTGTTTATTCAGTACGTATGTGGAGATGGCAGTTGGATGTATGAGTCTGGTGTTCAGGGAAGAAGTCTGAGCTGGAGATATAAATTTGGGAGTTGTTGGCAGTAAAATGGTATTTTAAAGCCATGAAACTTAGATGAGCTCACCAGGGAGTGATTGCGGATAGTAAAAATGGGTAGTTAATAAAATCACATATAGGCGAGTGAATCTGTATTACTTACACCTGAATACCAATGTTCAAAAGTACCAGAACATCTGTAGGTTTTTCTCTATGTTTGAATTTCTGAGATGCACATCCTAAACCTGTTCACCATACATCTTTGCCTAAGAACCAGTAGAATAAAGTTTTCCTTCCAACTTTGCTGCTTAATTAACAAAATTGAGAACTAAAAATGTTAGTTTTGTTTTTACATAATTATTCTACCTGCAGAACTGAAACCTAACATTGAGGCCAGACGCCAATTTGCTTATTAAGTTCATTTCACTATATATTCTAGGTGGGGATTACACTCATCTGTGTTTTCCATTTTCTTTGATCTCTGCTGCATTAGGACTAAAATAAAATCTATTTTCTTTATTCCATACATATAAAAATTGTGTTAACTATTTGGAATCAAATAGTCTTCACTGCATTCTTACAGGACAATTTCCCACATACACTTCACAGAACAATGCAAAGGAAACTTTCTTATTTCCGTTAATGGAGAAAAGATTTATCCAGTGAGTGTACACAACCCACAATGCAGTGGAACCTCGAGGTAGCACAGCTAAGGGAGGACACCAGAATTCCCTCTTCCTGTTTCAGTCTAGAAGGTATCACTGCTATCACTTACTAGCGCTCAGTTTATAAATTAGAGCAAAGATTAAGCTCTTTTCAGGGTGCCTGGGTGGTTCAGTCAGTTGTGTGTCCAACTCTTGATTTCGGCTCATGTCATGGTCTCACGGTTCATGGGATCCAGCCCCCATCGGGCTCTGTGCTGACAGTGCAGAGCCTGCTTAGGATTCTCTCTCTCCCTCTCTTTCTGCCCCATCCCTGCTCATGTGCGCGCTCGCTCTCTCTCTCTCTCTCAAAACAACTAAATAAACATTAAGAGTAAGCTCTTTTCAAGTATTTGCAGCACTTGCTTATTTGTCTTATTTCCCCTGTATTAGGTTTCTAGGGCTGCTGCAACCAATTAGCACAAACTTGGTGGTTTCAAACAGCAAGAGTTTACTTTCTCACAGCTCTGGAAGTCAGAAGTATGAAATCAAAGTGTCCATGGGGCCATGCTCCCTCTGAAGGCTCTAGGGAAGGATCCTTCCTTCCTTCCAGCTTCTGGTGTCTCCAAGTGTTCCTTTGTTGGTGGAAGCATAAGTCCAATCTCTTCTGTCTTCCCATTGCTTCTTCCCTCAGCATCTCTGTGTCTCAACTCTTCCTCTCCTTTCTCTTATAAGGTCCACCCCAAATCTCGAATCTTCTCATCCTGAGATCCTTAACTTAATTGGTTAATTATGTCTGCCAAGACCTTATTTCCAGATAAGGTCACAATAACAGGTACCAGACATTAACACTTAGACTTATCTTTTTGGAGGATACTATTCAATCTATTATACTTCCCTCCCTCCCTTCCTCTCTTTCTTTCTTCTTGAGATGTTTATTCAGTATGTATGTGGAGATATTAAGAGGAGGTTGGCTGTATAAGTCTGGTGTTAAGGGGGAACATCTGCACTAAAATTTGGTCCCTGCTGCTGATAGGTCAGTCTTCAGCAGTAGCATTGGTGAGAGGGAGCTCATGTTTTGGGTCCATGAATAGCTTTCACCACTACACTAGGGGTACTCTGTTCACGGTCCTCTTGTACACTGGGGTGAACAAAGATGGAACCTGGCTAATGTCCAGCCCATTGGATTCATGAGTATATTCTCTATGAAGTTTAGTCTCTGGGGAGCATGATGTGAGCACAGACATCTTCACAATTTGTGCTACTTCACAAGTCCAGTCACACATTTCACCCCTCAAATTCCTTGCCTCCATTCTCCTAATATTCCAGGCTCTTGATCAACCATCAAAACCGCTGAGATCTGTTTATATTATTTCCCAGGCCATTTCTTCCTTCATACAAATTTGATGACCTGGAATGTTTGCAGTTCTACCCACTGAGAGGATTTCCCTGAGAAATCCTCCACTGAGAGGATTTCACTATCCTTTAGGGCCAACTCTGAGTGGGACTGTAATTTAGCAGCCGTCCATTTTTGGCTTGCACCAATATATTGAGCCAACCCATCCATTAAGTGAGGGCTATGGATGGTTATGGAAATGGTTATGGAAAATTGTCAATTTTCCTCTGACATCAGCTGGTCACACAGAAATTCCTGAGTTCATAGGTAGAATGTGAGGGAGCAATGTCAGTTCAATAGTGATAGGTGAAATGAGAGTCAGAGCCACATTTTCATGTATTTTACTGCCCACCTATCTCATCCCTAACATAATGACCCATTAGTTGTCATGATGGATCAAGATAGGCCAAGCTTTGTTGTTGACTCCTCTGGCCTAGCTGCCCACTATGATAATTATGTCTATCTTTGCAGTGTCTTCTGGCTTCTGCTACTCTGGAAGCTTATCATCTCCACCAAAAGTATAGAGTCTGTTCCATGGCAACATCGCCTCCTCTGTATCCTGGACTTCAGAGAACAGTCATCATTAAAACTATCCAAATATGACAGTGTCCCCAACAATTGGCATTTCTTATTTCCTCAATAAAGGGCATGTCCTTTGTGTTCTCTTGATCCCTGAGACAAGGACTTGGCTGCAGGTAGTTTATCTCAGAGATTATTCTAAGAAACAGAAGTGAAGAAATAGAAAAGTGAGACAGGCATTTTTATTTCCTATTGCTTCTGTGACTAACTACCACAAACTTAGCAGCTTAAAGCAACACAAACTTTTTATTTTAGAGCCTTGTAGATTAGTAGTCCAACAGAGGTCTCACAGGGCTAAAATCAAGATGTCAGCAGGCTGCATTCATTTCTGGAAGCTCCAGGGGAGAACCTGTTTCCTTGCCTTTTCCAGCTTTACACAATGCCTATATTCCTTGGCTCATGAACCCTTCTTCCATATTCAAAGCCAGCAACATTGCATCCCTAGGACCATTCTTCCCCAGTCACATCTCTCTATGACCACAGTCAGGAAAGGTTCTGTGCATTTGAAGCCTCCTTTGATCCAGGAGGATCACAGGATAGTGTGCCATATCCAGGATAATTGCCCCATCTCAAGGTCCTTAAACTCAATCATACTTACAAGGTCTCTTTTGCCATATAAGGTAATATAGTAATGTATTTGGGGATTATGATGTGGACATCTTTGGGGGACTATTCTGCATGCCACAGAGAGAGTGGTAGGAAGACCAATCAACAGTGCTTTGATGAGTTAACCTGTGGGATGCAATCTTGCTGGTGGTCCCTCTGAGGAGCCATGAAGAATTCATATCACAATTGTCCCACTTCAGGATAGGGAGACTGAAGCATTCTATGATGTCCTGTTCCGCTGCACTTGGAGACATTAACGCCTCCCTATTTGGGGATGGTCCCTGCCCATAGGCTCTCCCTAGAGCTTAGGAGAAGCCACACAGAGATATGCAGCAGAGTACAGGTAACTGTTCAATATTCCTTGGTTAAAATCAGGTGGGTCAAGAGGATGTGGTGTTGTACCTAACAAGTGGGCTTCAATCTGTTAAACACACTTCACTATAGCCCTTTGTTCGAAAACAGGCTAATTAAGATATTTACGGTTGTGCATTAAGGGACTAATGGTATATAAACAAAGTAAATACCCAAAGAGAAGCTTTAGGAATAAAGCCAAAGGATAGGAAGACTGTCTTTATTTCTACTTGTAAGTGACAATCAGTAAGTTTCACAAATTTGGGGTCTTACTGGGCCATACTATTTTTAGATCATGCCACAGAAAAAGAAGAATACTTATTAGACTCATTTCCCTCATTTGTTGGTCTAGGTCCTTCAAGACTCAGCTAAGACACCACTTCTCCTAAGATGCCTTTGTAAGCATGGTCCAGAGAGAGATAACTTCTCCAGTAGGACTCTGGGAACTTTCTATTTTACCATTACCACAGTGTTTTGTAATTGCTTGTCTATGTGTCTGTCTTCTTGTAAATCTATCAGATCTTTGAGGAAAAGAATTTTGTGTAGTCATTTTTTATCATTTCCATTGTCCACCCTGGTGCTTGGTGTATGTGTGTGTGTGAATCGTATTATATCCTATCCTATCATACTATGTTATACTATATGATACTTCATTTCATTTTAAGATTTATTTTATCCTTGTAGATTTTTAGTTCGTGTGTCCTTTCTCCACTTATTCTCCCTAATGAGGTATTTATATTTTTCTTGTTTGTGAGATCTCTTTATGTAGTAGAATATCCCTTGCAACAATCCCTCCCTTTAAAGATGACTAAAATGAGAAATAGTTATTAAGCACCTCTTCTAGGAGAGCAGTGGGAATGATCAGAAGGGTTTCCTTTGCTGGCGTAAACAACTTACGGTCACTGAAGAGGCTTGACTGACCCTCACTGTACACATACCTAGTTCCACCTAATAATAAGGATGGGTGTGGGGAGGGAATATGAATAAAATTAAGAAATGATTTAGATTTGAATAACTCTGTTATCATATTTCTCCCTAACTAGATTAGTAAATTTTGGGGGAAAGAGAATTTATCTTTCTTCTCAGTGTCTCCAATGCTACTACATTGTCTAGTATATAGCAAGAACTAATCCAATGTTATTTAAATATCAATCAATCAGTAGTCAGAATTATGGTAGAGGAAGGGACTTCAGAAACTGTCCCATGAAGATTTCCCAAATTGTCTTCCATTTTCTGCAGTAATATCATGAAATAGTAATGACTGGTTCAAAAATTTGGGAAATTCAGCATACACATTTTTCTAAAGATTCATCATATCATTAGTGTACTAAAGGCCCTGAGGAATTCTGCAGTTAAGAAACATTTTACTCTGATTCATCTGATGTGAAACACTTTTTTTTTCTTTTTTTCCTAAGTAACAAACTATTAATGTTGGCTCAAGACTAGGAAAGAGCAATTCTGTTCTAATCACTAAATGTAGCAGAATATTTGGTAAGCTAGTTCAGATTCTCCCAGCTGGTTGATAGGAGAGCTGGGGCTAAAACCAAGTCTCTTGACTTTCATTTCAATGCTTTTTGTTCCACTGTAATATGCAGCAATTGTCACTTAATGGTAATTGTTGGTGACACAGGTTGGGATGCCTCTACTGCTCAGGGAAATAGATTAAAGAGAAAAAAAACATCAGCAGCATTTTAGGGAAAACGTTTCAAAGAGACACAGGTCATCCATACTGTGCTTTAAACATTCAGCAATGAAAGAAAATTATTTTCATTTGCAAGTTTAATATTAATGAGTGCGGCATATTATTTGAAGTGATGCCAATTGCAAAGTGCATTAAAAAAAAGTCTTTGTTATATGTGCACTATATGGCACACGGTGGTCCTTTAATGTCCATTTAGTGCGACTTTAATAGGTCATCATAAAGGGGACCTTAATGACTTATTTGAAGAAAAGAGAGATAATTTCAGGGAAAGTTGGATGATGAAAGTCTAAATCGGACATAAAGGCCAAGATTAGACCTTGGTTGGAAACACATTTTCTATTTCCCATGAGCCACAGAGGCATAAGCAATGTGGAACTGAAGACCCAAATGAAGTCTTTCTATTGCTTTAAAAAATTGAGTCTTTACCTATCTGAAGAAAATTAGAGGAGGAAATTACTACTCATTGAACACTTATTCTATCAGACATCATAATACATTATTTCACCTAACCATCATAATGATGTGGGAAACAAAGGCAGAAGGAACTGTAGATAAAATTAAATTTCCACATAACCCACAGCCCATTGACAGATCCTGGAGATAGGCCATTCTTCCAGGAACTCCCAACTGTCTTAATGTTAGTTAATGTTTTGCTACGAGGAAAAACAACCTTAGCTTGACAATAGCTAGGCCTCTAGGAGCCTCTAAGAATTCTTTAGTATATGAAAGTCCTTTTGGAAACTTCCACTTGCCTTTACCTCCCCCAACTCCAGGCTATACAATCATTGACCTGTCACAACCCCAGTGAAGCTCTTTCTGCCCACGGGTCCTATCCCTGTGCTTTTCAACTTTTTTATTTTTATTTTTATTTTTCAATATATGAAATTTATTGTCAAATTGGTTTCCATACAACAGCCAGTGCTCATCCCAAAAGGTGTCCTCCTCAATACCCATCACCGACCCTCCCCTCCCTCCCACCCCCCATCAACCCTCAGTTTGTTCTCAGTTTTTAACAGTCTCTTATGCTTTGGCTCTCCCTGTGCTTTAATAAGACCACTTTTTTTGCACTGAAGACGTCACAAGAATTCTTTCTTGGCCACCAGCTCCGAACCCAAACACTTCAAACCACATCACTAAGACTTGTGAAAGATGAACATTATTGTCACCCTCATTTTACAAATAAGAAATTGAGGCATAGAAAAGTTAAATAACTTTCTCTAGAAGTCATAGTTAGGAAAAAGAGATCCATTGGATCTTAAAGTCCAAGTTTTTGTTTTATCATTCCATATTACATATACTAGTCTTAGTTCTCAAAGAGAAGTATTGAAACAAAGACCTTAGGTCTAACTAGTTGTTAGAGAACATCCGGGACATGTGATCCAATGCTCTCATTCTGGGTCTTCAGTGGAGGGGGCTTATGGTGCCCACGAGGTTGCAAAGTTTGTATATTGACAGTGAAGCTGCAGCTAGGTTGGGTAACAACCTTCAAGGTAGTAAACAAAAATAAACACAAGTGAGGAATAAAAGCCAAAAGAAACTAGTCAACACAGGGAAGGAAGCAATTAAATCAAAAGATTAAAAAAAATTTTTTTCATCTCAAACTTTTAGTAAACAGAGCAGAAAGTTGTCATAAAATATCAGGCCTTGCAAAGGAAATTCTAAAAAGAATACTGCCAGTTATGGTTAGGCTAATCAAATGGTCTTTACAACCAGCTCATAGTTTTCCCGTAGAAATGGCTCAGCAAGCCAGGTTGTACAGTGACTGGTGACTGCATTTTGAAGCAGATTAAGGCAAACATTTAAGGCATAAAATAGGCACCGTATGTCTTTGTGTTTTCAAAGTAAAAAGAGATGATTAGTGTTATGCTAAGTGCCTTCATTAAATGCAATTTTTAATCTCTGTGTGTGGAATATCTGGCCAATAATGAAAGACTGTGCCGCTTCCTGAAGTGGCCTTTCTCTTCCCATGCATACGGAGGACTGGATAACAAGCCTAACAAGCCATCATGGGGCTTCTCCCTGCTGGCTGTCCTACCCTGCCCACCCCTCCAATCCCCTCCCCACCCCATCCTTCAGGCTTACTCAGCCAGCTTAGTTACATCCCAGGCCTTCCCCGCTTAATCCCTCTCTTAGATGTCCCAATACCTCCCTTGGCCCACCATCTTCTGCCGCTTCTTTGTTGCTATTACATCTATTCACCTTTCCTCACGATTTCAGACTGTCACACTCATGAAGGACCTTGGTTTTCCTCTTTTTCTCTGGCTCTTCCCTATGTTGCTCTCAGGTTGTCTTGCCTTATGACTAAGATGGCTACAAGGGTTGCAGAGATATCAAGAGAGAGCAACAGAGACAGAAAGAGACTGTCTCTTCCAGAACCTCCTTCTATGCAGTGAGCAAAGATTTTTCTAAACGCTCCAGTAAAATCACCATGACCTGGCATGGCTACCAAGACCAGCTATCAGTTGCAATTTACCTTTGGAGTTGGAGATGAGGAAAAAGGTTGGACACCTAAGCAATACCAAGGGTAGATCTTAACTGATTCAATGTCATTTACCTAGGGAAGTCATGATGCATTATTGCTGGCTCCAATAATGTGAGGGCCCTAGTTCTAGTGCTCTTCTTGCTACTTCTGTGCCCTTCCTTGGTGCACAGAAATCAATTTTGCTGCCACAAGACCCATGGGTTCTGAGAATTCACTGTGTGGCTGAGACCCTATCTATGTGCACCTTTCGGGCTCATGATGTCATCATCCTATTTCTGTTCCATCCTAAGCGGCTGTGTTGGCTGAGATCCACTCCGTTGCCATGTTTCTCCTATTGTTCCATCCCTCCCTGAGGGTCTGCTCAGGGAGAGAGGCTCTGATCTCTACTCTCAGATACTACAATCTATCTGGACACTGTATTATCACTTATTGCTCCTACCCTGTCTTCTCTCCTAGAGAGAGTTCGACCAGTAGCCAAACTCCCTTTCCTCTGAAATTTCCTTCCTACTTCCATCTTCTTACTTTGGAAATCTTTGTATAATCTTATTGATGTGAAGGCATGCTCTGATTTATTGTAATTTTTTTTTTAATTTTTTTTAACGTTTATTTTTGAGACAGACACAGAGCATGAATGGGGAAGGGGCAGAGAGAGAGGGAGACACAGAATTGGAAGCAGGCTCCAGGCTCTGAGCCATCAGCCCAGAGCCCGACGCAGGGCTCGAACTCACGGACCGTGAGATCGTAACCTGAGCTGAAGTCAGAGGCTTAACTGACTGAGCCACCCAGGCGCCCCTGATTTATAGTAATTTTATTTGTACCAAATTCTTTCAGCCCTAATCTTATGAAACTGAAAGTGCACAGAGGTATATAGGAGAAGGAGCACTTAAGACTGACTGGAAGAATCTTAGAAAGCTTTATGGGGAAGGTTTTTGAGGGGAGATCTAAAGGATGAGTAGGAATTTCAGGAATAGTGAGGTATAGAGTGGTTTTAAATTGCATTGCCCTGTTGATTAGTGATGTTGAGCATCTTTTTATGTACCTGTTAGTTGTCTGCACGTCTTCTTTGGAAAAATATCTATTTAGATCTTCTGCCCATTTTAAAATCAGGTTGTTTGTTTATTTTGCTATTGAGTTATATGAGTTTTAAAATATATTTTGGGTATTAACCCCATATCAGATATAAGATTTGCAAATGTTTTCTCCCATTCAGTAGGTTGCCTTTTCATTTTGTTAATAGTTAGGAAGTTCTGGTTCTTCTACAAGGGAAAACTGACAAAAGCCCACAAAATGTTAGCAGTAGGAAAATAGCATTGGTAGGGGCGATAGAAGAGGAGGTTCTGATAGAAATTGCTGACTAATTCAATATAGAATAAGGGAAAGGGCAAATTTAGTGTAACTCTTAAGTTTCTGGCTTCAGTAAGTGGATGCTTGTGTGTGAGTTATATGACAATGGATGTAAACCATAGGTATGTTTCTGAACATGTTGATTTGTAAAGTTTTTCAGGTAGAGCAAAGTAGAAGGCATCAACACTGGACATAAGGATCTGGAAGGGACAAGTCATTTGTGCTAGCTATAAATTTAGGAGTCCTAGCAAGATTATAGTTAAAGTAGCAAGATTATATAAAGTAATTAACATGCATAAGATTGTCGGGGGGGTGGATTTTTAACTTGAGGAAAGGAGGGAAAGATTGAGGAAATGGAAGAGAGGGAGCCTTGCAAACATCTACACTAATCATTGGACACCATCAATCTGTACTGGCATTCATCTGCAGGACCACATAGTATCTGCAGTGGTACTAAGCAACTCACCCATCTATGGGAAAGGAGAAGGATGTATAGGCTTCTTTAATTTCACTCTCAACTCAAAAGCTCCTCAATCTTCATTCTCCCTTTTATCCTTGCCTGTCTTTTTGCCTTGACTCACTCACCATCCTTGCATTTGCTCCCATCCTTTCCAGCATTTTCAGGAGTCTTCACTCATTGACCATATTCATGTTTACATTGTTGTTCTCTCCCTCTTCTGATTCCTTCTCCTTTCCCTACAAGATCCTGACTCTCTAACTTAATACAACATTTCCAGCCTACACTTGCCTTCCTTGGTTCAAATCTGTTCAATCCTTTCTGTTATATCCTTACTTGTATCTAATACTGAGGCAGGGGGGGATGCTGAAATCTCTGATTATAATTATGAGTTTGTCTATTTCTTATTTCAGTTCTGCTTTTTGTATTTTGAAGCCCTGATATTAAGCACATAGTGTTCAGGGAAGTCACTGAGAGGACATGACTACTGGTTGACCTGTAAGCTTGCATAATAATGACCCTATCATTTTTTGTTTCAGCAATTATCTATTAAAAAGACTAAAAAATAAGAAAAGTTTCATCCTTAGGAATTTAATTTTTATGTTTTGTATGTTCACCTTGAGTAAAACAAGAAAATCTTGTTTTGCTGCCTCAATTTTATTTTTCTTTTCTGATGAGACGAAGGTGGTAATTTGGTAAGAAAGATTTGTTCAACTTTCTTATCAACTTTGTACATCTCAATTTTGTAATTTTCAATGTGCTGCAGAAACAGAATATTTTCCTGTGAATTATGAAAAATATTTTAAAGAAGAAAACATAAAGTAACTTTCATTGTCCCTTTACATGTTGGGTATTCCATAATGATTTAATTAATTATAATCATAGTTTAGCAATAAAGTATATTAAGCCGAGAGATATCATGTAATTTTACCTATTATATACTTTTATTTATATTTTAGAAATAGTACATGAAATACAATAACATGTCCTATCTTTCCTACTTTGCCTCACAAAAATGAAAGAAATCATGTTGTCTTATGTAAGAGGTAGAAAATTACCTGTTGTTATACTTCTGTTTATTTGTATTCCTCTCTTATTTTCTACATTTTATAAATGTCAAGGATACTCACTGAAGTTACTATATACTGAAAAGAACTGAAAAGAGAAAGAGATCCTTCAATGTAAAAAATTAATGTAAAAGAATGAGAACAAAATAGAGTAGACAACATATGGCTTGAGAGAGTCTACATAATGAAGAAAAGAAACTAAATTAGTGAGCCATGATTTAGAATAAGTATGACATTTAAAATTTTATAAAAATATGAATAATAAATAGAAAACTTTAAAATAATTTAATGTTAAAATTTTTTTTTTAGCGATAGCTGTATGATTTGTAATGGTCTCTCTGATGCATACACAACCATTAACATTTTAAAATAATTACTCTTGGGGTGCCTGGGTGGCTCAGTTGGTTAAGTGTCTGATTCTATTTCAGCTTAGGTCATGATCCCAGGGTTGTGGGACTGAGCCACATGTCATGGAGACCACTTATAATTCTCTCTCTCTCTCCCTCTGCCCCTCTTCCCCACTAGTGTGCTCTCTCTCTCTCTCTCTCTCTCAAATAAAAATAAATAAATAAATAAATAAATAAATAAATAAATAAAATAATTACTCTCAAACACCTACTTTCCATAAATATTTTTGCCTTATGCATTTTGTCATACTGGGTAGCACTGATACGGAGAAGTGACATTTACTAGAACAAAAGAAGCATACCTATGTGTGTTACAACATGTATGGTTATTATTAAGTTGCAAACAAAAACAGAAACATCTCTGCGACATGTACATACTTATTTCAGGAAAAGCTATTTGGGATTTTTTAATTAGTTTAAGAACGTACCTAAATTTGTCAAGATTATTTTAGGTGGCATGGAAGATGATTATACTGCAGGTAATTTCCACTATAAATATTTGCACTCAATTGCTAACAACTTTTCCAACCATTGACATAATGATAAAAATTGGGCATTTTTTATACAGCCAAAATGGAGGTAAAATTAGTGCTTCTCATCACATATAGGATAACTTTAAAGTGTTTTTAGAAAATGGGATTAAAAATTCACTGTAAAGAAAAATAAAGAATACAAAAAAGATCAATATAATAAAAATTGTTTTTAAAAAAATTATGTAAAAAGATAAACCTATGGTGATATGGAGCAGTAAAATAAAGACAAAAAGCATTAGAAATGACAAAGCAAAAATAGGTGTGAATCCAGCAGAATTTAAAAAACAATTAAATAACATGAAAAACAGTCTTATTCCAACACTTTTGCAAAGCTAAATTAAATTTATATATTTCTAGAAAAATGTAACTTACCTAAGAGATTCAAGAAGAAATACACATAGCCATTAAGTAAATCAATAGTTAAAATTCCTTTACAAAGAAAACACTGGGTTCAGAGGTTTTAATAAAGCATCACCACCATATATTCAAGAAACAGAGTATTTCTATTATTTGTAAGGTTTTCTAAAACACAACAAAAGGGAATACTCCCTGTGGTAGTTTGTAGGTGAATCTCTCACTGACTTTGAGCTTGGATGTGTGAAGATCATTCTCAGAGAGTGGCTGCTCTTCAGGCTAGTCCTGGAATGAGAAGACATCTAGAACCCAGCTGCACACAGCCTTATGCAGCTTTGCTGAAGCTGATCTTCAGACCCATGTGAAAGATGTAAATATTTCATATTTAAGTCATTTCAATTTTGGAGTTACATGTTACCAAAACATAAATTGACTATACACTTCCCTACTCATTCTAAGGGATAGTGGAACCTTCAAACATAAACTTGGACAGGACAGAAGAATAAAAAATATATAGTAAAATTTCATTCATGCTTACAGATGCAAAAATCCTAAGTACGATAATAGCAAGCCTAGTGATGTTTTAAAAAGTTTGTACATCAAACAAGTTGGAATTCAAGGAAGGCTTAACATTGGACAGTCTATAACTATCATTTACCACATTACCAGATTAAAGGAGAAAAATCATATGAAATCTCAAAACATGCAGAACATTTAATAAAATATAATATTTATTCATATAAAAAAACAACTTCTTAGTAAAATAGGAATAGAATGTAAACATTGTTGTCCATGGTGAAACATTAAAAAAAAGACAACCATACTCAACATCGTTGCTTCTCTTCAACAGTGTCTTCAAGGTCTTAGTACAGTAAAACAAGAAAAAGAAATATAAAATTGTGAAAGAGAAACAAAACTAGCTATATTAACAGATAATATGATTACTTCCATAGAAAACCCAAATGAAGTCTATAGATAAATTAATAGAATACTAATAGAAGATGTCTGCACTTCCAGTTTTCAATGTGGCATGTAAGGAACTTAGAAATCATCATTTCAGACTAACAACAAGTAAGATCCTATACAAACTGAGAAATCAACTCTTCTCAGATCCAAAAGAGAAGTGAGGTTACCTGGAAAACTATTACCCCCAAAACTGGAGAGACAGACAGATGAAGACAGAGTATCACAGTTTACCAGAATAGAAACCCACAAGCAGACATTTTCACAACAACGAGTATCAGGCTAGGAAAACCTAAACTGTAGCTGACAAATTGCTAGAGGCTCAGAGTGGACAAATGTGAGAGCTTAAAAGTCAAGAGGGGTTCAGAAATAAAGAGGCCCTCACATTTTGTGTATTTTACCTCCAAGAGATCTACTAATTCCTCATGGTTGAATAAAGGAGAAAAATCCCCCTCTGTTTCAGGCAAGGTGAGGGGAAATGTAACCAGTTTGAAATACTCAAGAGCATTCTGTTCTCCTTGCCTTTCCTCAAGGGAAACTATTTTAACAGAGCCTAACCTATTGGGGTTTAATCAGTGTCTAACCAACCCAGAAGAAGGAAAATATTAATCTTTGGCCCCTCTAGGTTTCCACGCTGGGGAAAGGAAATACCCAACCCCAGCTCACTCTAACCTACTGTCCCACTTAAGAGGGATAAAAAAACCAGGAATCACTTATGAAATTCACAGCTGACAGACAAAAAGGCAGACTAAAAGATCAAGCCCTAATCATAGGATTATAAACACTTCCCCTCTCCAGAAATTTTACCACCACGTGACTAAAGGTATATTTACTGGAGAACATCAATGACATCATGATTTTTTGCTTTTCAGCAAAAAGTCATAAGGCATATTAAAAGGCAAAAACACAGTTTGAAGAGACACAGCAAACATACTGAACAAGACTCAGACATGGCAGTGATGCTGGAATTATCAGAATGTGAGTTTAAAGCAACTATGATTAATATGCTAAGGGCTCTGATGGAAAAAGAAGACAACATGCAAGAACACATGGGTAATGTAAGCAGAAAGTTGGAAACTCCAAAAAATATTAGAAATGCTACAAAAACACTATAATAAAAATAAATAAGGGCTTTGATGGGCTCATTAGACTGGACACAGCTAAGGAGAGCATCTCTGGGGTTGAGAATATGTCAATAGAAACTTCCAAAACTGAAAAGTAAAGAGAATAAAAATTGAAAAAAAGGAACATAATATCCAAGAACTGTTGAGGCAAATACAAAAGGTACAATATATGTATTATGAATACAATAAAGTAAAGGAAAGAAAGAAACAAACAATAGTTCCCTCCTTTCTCAGTAATGACTGAGAATTTCCCCAATTAATGTCAGACACCGTAGATCCAGGAAGGCCAGAAAACATCAAGCAGGATGAATGTCAAAAAGGGGTACCTGGGCATATTATATTCAAACTTCCAAAAAATAATAGATAAAGAAAAAATCTTGAAAGAACAGGGGGAAAAAAAACCCTTACCTATAGAGGAGCAAAGATAAGAATTACATCTGACTTACCCTCAGAATCCATGGAAATAAGAGAATGCAATGAAATATTTCAAGTATTGAGGAAAAACAACCCCACCAACTTGAAATTTTTACATTGCAGAATTATCTTTCAAAAGTGAAGGAGAAATACTTTATCAGACAAACAAAAAAATTGAGGGCATTTATTGCCAGCAGATCTGCTTTGCAAGAAATGTTAAAAGAAATTCCTCAGAGAGAAGGAAAATAATATAGTTTGGAAACAGATCTGTATAAGAGAAGAGCATCAGAGGGTAATAAGTGAAGGCAACATAAAAACTTTAAAACTTTCCTTGTTCTTAATATAAGAACTAGCAATTTGTTCAAAATAAGAATAGCAACAATACATTTGATTACATATGTGTGTATATATATGATATAAAGGAAAGGAGGGAGAAATTAAGAGTATTTTGTTCTTCAAAGGTACTTGCGCTCCTAGTGAAGTGGTGTAATGTTACTTGAAAGTGGACTTAGATTAGTTGTAAACTCTAGGGGAACTACTAAAAAGAATTTTTTAAAAAGTATAATTTATATGGCAAGCAAGGAGAGAAAATAGTATCACAAAATGCTTGATTAAAACAAAAAAAACCCACAGAAAAGCAGTGAATACAAAAATAGGAATAGAAAATAAGGGAAACAACTAGGAAACAGTAACAAATATGGTAGATAGTAATCCAACTGTATGAGTAGTCACTTTGAAAGTCAACGGTCTAAATGCACCAATTATGTTAGCTAATGTGACAATAAATTATTAAAAATAATAAAATAAAATAAAGAGGCCAATAAATAAATAAATAAAGGCACCAATTAAAAGACAGATTCTCAAAGTGGATAAAAAGCTAGCCAACTATACATCATATACAAGAAACTCACCTTAAATATAAAGACTATAAAGACACATGGCTTGAAAGTAAAGGGATGGAGAAATAGATGCCATGCTAATCAAAAGAAAACTGTAAGAGCTCTATTAATTTCAGACAGGCTAGACATCATAACAAAGAAAGTTATGAGGAATTAAGAGAGGCATTAGATAATGATAAAGGGGCCAATACTCCAAAAAAATGGAGCAATCCTTACTGTGTATGCACCTAATAACAGAGCATCAAAATATTGAGGCAATAACTGATAGAACTATGAGGACAAACAGATCAATCCACTATCATAGTTAGAGATTTTAATATCCCTTTATCAGAAATGGACAGATCCAGCAGGCAGAAAATCAGTAGGCACTTAGTTGAATTCAATACCACCATCAATCAATGGGATATAATTGACATCTACAGAATACTTCATCCGGTGGCAGAATATACTCTCCTCATACTCATCTGGAGCATTCACCAAGACAGACCACATTCTGGGCCATAAAGTTAACTTAATAGAATTAAAAGAATAGAAATCATACAATGCCTGCTTTCAGACCACAATGATGTTAAACTAGAAATCAATAACATAAAAATAGATGGAAACTTTCAAAATACTTGGGGAGAACAGACAGTATGCTTCTATATAACACCAGGGTCAAAGAAGAAATCTCAAGAGATATTGAAAAATATTTTGTACTAAGTGAAAATTGAAACACAACTTGTCATCTCTTCCTGGCTTGCAGAGGGCCACCTTCTCACTGTGCCCTCACATGGCTTTTCTTCTGTATATATATAGAGAGAGAACTCTGACATCTCTTCCTTTTGGAATAAGAACATCAGTCATATTGGATTTGGGCCCCACCCTTATTACATCATTTAACCTTGATTACTTTCTTAAATGAGCAATCTGCAAACACAGAAACATTGGGAGTTAGGGCTTTAACATATGAATATGGGGGAGATGATTCTGTCCACAACAGTGAGAATATAAAGCAATGAGAACTCAGTCCCCTGGTGGGTGGTAAGTGTGACAAGTTGTTCCACTTTAGAAGACATTTGATAGAACTTCTAAAGGTTGAAGTTGTGAATTCCCTGTGGCCTAGCAATTCCACTCCTAGGTATGAGAAATTCATAGGGTTGCTAGATTTAGCAAATAAAACTACAGGATACCTAGTTAAATTTAATTCCAGAGACATGACCAGTAAATTTTAGTATTAGTATGTCTCAATTTTGAATGGGACACACTTATGCTAAAAAAATTACTCATTGTTTCCCTAAAATTCAAATTTAACTGAATGTCCTGTATTTAGTTGGCAACCATAGAAACTCATACATACGTGTGCCAGGAAACATATACGAGACTGCTGTTAGGAATATTTTTTGTAATATAAAACAAACAAACAAAAAAGGAAATACACATATGTATCAATGGGAGAATATATATAAATTGTGGGGTCTCGAACAGTAAATGTGTATGAGCCCCTGTTACACACATTCTCTTGGCTGAGTATCACAAACTCAATAGAAGAAGAAAAAAAACAAGTCACAGAAGAGATACACAGTGATTCCACATATGTAACCTTAAAATTATGCAAAAGGATATAATTTTTAAATTTATTTTTATTTGAGAGAAAGAGAGAAAGAACACAAGTGGGAGAGAGGGGCAGAGGGAGAGAGAGAATCTTAAGCAGTTTCCATGTTCAGCATGGAGCCTGACTCGAGGCTCAATCTGATCCCAACACTCTGGGATCATGACCTGAGATGAAATCAAGAGTGGGTAGCTCAACCAACTGAGCCACTCAGGTGCCCTGAAACAATATATTTTTAAAGATTCATATAAATGTGGGAAAACAATGCAGCAAAGGAAGGGGAAAATGAACATAAAATTAAGGATAGTGATTACTTCTGAGAAAGAAGGGGAATGAGATGGGGAGGAACACCCAGGGTGCTTCATAGGTGTTGCTAGTATTTTATTTCTTAAGCTGATTGCTGAGCACTTGAGTTAATGGTTTGCTATTGTCTTTTATCCTGTGGGGCTCAGTGAACAGAAAGGCACCTGGGAGTCCCATCGGGAGACCACAGGGTGGTGAGTTTGCAGGGCAGGGTGGGGTTAGTGGTGATGAGGAGGAGGAAGGGGAAGAGCTGAGCAGCTCCTGTGAGGAGGAGGGAGAGGAGGACCGAGCTGCAGATGAGGGTGAAGGGGATGAGGACACCCCAACTTCAGCTCCAGGGTCTAGCCTGGCTGCCTGAAAACATTACACTCTGCTGGGCAAGGGCCAGTACTGAGTCCCTGCCCTGTGCCATCTGCTCCATCCATTATTTCTGCTTTTGGACCGACCTGTGGGTATCTCCCCTCTACAGCCCCAATTGTGAATAAAGATTGTCTGTCCTGGACAAAAAAAAAAAGGTACATAATAATAGTTCCTGTTTAATAAGGGTTTTAATAAATGCTTCACATTATACATATTTTTTATTCAATCACTTAAAAAAATTTTTAATGTTTATTTTTGAGAGAGAGAAAGAGACAAAGAGAGAGAGAGTGCAAACAGGAGCAGGGCAGAGAGAGAGGGAGACACAGAATCCACAGCAGGCTCCAGGTTCTGAGCTGTCAGCACAGAGCCTGATGGGGGGGGGGGGGTTCAAACTCAGGAACTGAGGTCATGACCTGAGCTGAAGTCGGATGCTTAACCGACTGAGCCACCCTGGCGACACTATTCACTCACTTTTGAACTATTATATTCCAGATCTTGTGCTAGGGCTTCTTCCATTAATCAGAACAACAATCCTCTAATTTGGTATTACTATTACTGTACAATTACTTTGGTGGGTTTTTGTTTTGTTTTTGTTTTTATTTTTGTGTAGGTTAGTATAATGCCTGGTATGGAGAAAATACCTAAGAAATGACAGCTGGTAGCATGACCATATGTCCTAAAGGGGTAGGTATTGCCTTAGGCCACATAGTTAGTAAATTGTGACTCTAGGGCAGGGCTCAATCTGATTTCAAAGTCTAGGTCTTTTTCCAGTATACTTTCTTGTGTAAAGTCTTGAGTTCAAAGGAAGAAAATGTCCTCAGAGCGCTACTTGTTGTTATTCAAGTTGAACTTTTGTATCCATGATCATGACATGTACCCTGTTGTGAGGAGATAATAAAAATGGCAGCAGGGTGGAAGACGTCAGAAAGCATTGAAAGTGGTGACGGTAATTGCTAGTTTGTAGATTTTTTTATTTCCATTTCTGTGTACATGTGTATAATGATGTACAATATCATTTTTGCTGTGGGTTGTAGTTGAAAATTTGAAAGCCTGTGAAGAAGAGAAACATTTTTTCCTCTTAATTGGACTTTTAATAAGACAAGGAATGTGAAGCTGACACACATTGGATGGGTGTCTCTTCAGTTGTCCTGCCAATAATTCAGATTTTTATGTCTCCCAAAATTATGTCTCTCTCAATGTCCCCAGGCTCATTGAATGGCAGCACCGATAAACATTTTTGGCCTGGATAATATTTCTCTCCATTGTCCTGGCCACCACTTCACTTTTTAGATCACCACAGACCCTCTTCAAGGAAGGCCTGCCAACATAGATCTCTTGGCCTCCTAGTTTGTGTTGTTTGTATTAACCATTCAAAATTCCTTTACCTCTTTACAGAAGAGTGAACTTTCTAACAGGCACATTGACAGTGTTCTTCTCTTACAACTTTTCATGCTTTTCCTTACATTCAAATAGAGTTCAAACTCCTTTGTACAGTAAATAGACAGAACCTCTTAAGCCCTACTCAGCCCATGTAGTCAACCCTCCTTCAATGCCTCCCTAAGAACCAGTGCATCATTTGCCTGTTGCCTTTTTACACCAGACTTGCTGTTACCTCCACTATCTGCCATCTGCTAATCAACTGAGGCAAAGTAAACCTGGATAAGGCATTCAGGACTTCCCTCTTTCATACCAGGGGAAGGCACTGATTTACATTCTTCTGTTCACTCATCACATCCTCACCACTGGCGTGCAAGCTCCTTGAAGTCACAGAGGACCTAGCCCAGTTCCTGATGCATAGTCTATTTTGGGGTTGACTGAAAACTTCATAGGGAAATAAATCCAAAACAAATCACAAAAAATTAATTCTGAGATATTTTGGATTAGATCATCTGTAAATAGTTATTCAAAACTTATCTCTCATTAGGCAGCTTCTCTGAATATGCACCCTTCAATGGCAATAGCTGCTCTGAAACCATTCTCAGAAGTATATAAATAAACAATGGAATTACACAGTGGTGGCCTATTTAATCTTTTCCAGAATCATACTGATCATATCAGTGGATGGAGGACTTTCTCCATGGTAACATTCCCTTGAATGCAAAAGCTCTGTGCAATCTTAAAGCAGTCACTCAGGGATACTCTACCTGCCAAATCGAAATCTCAATTAGCTGGAAATTTGGACCAAAAAGAGTGCCCAAAGAACAGGTGATACCCTGTTTTCTGTTTGCTGAAAAGAAGATACAAACTGTAACTTGCAGATCTCTGCATTATAATTACCGCCATTAAAGACTGGTACACAGTACCTTTTCTAAGAAACTAAATATAATATGTCCTTTATTTTCGGATATGAAACAAAAGGACAACTCTTTCACTCTGTTGTCTCTTCACTCTGCTCAAAGATGCAATGCCTCCAGCTTGCAGAAGATATTGGATAAATATTGGAAAAAGTCTTTAACATTCTTTGAAACACCCAGAATTACTGAGATATGCAAGGGCTGATATGAGGCAAAAAGAGGTGAAGTGTCAACAGTAAGCTGTTGCTACAGCATGAAAAAGATAAGAATGTTGAAAAATGAAACCAAACTGGAGGCATCAATCCTGGACTTTAAGCTGTATTACAAAGCTGTAATCATCAAGACAGTATGGTACTGGCACAAAAACAGACATGTAGATCAATGGAACAGAATAGAGAACTCAGAAATGGACCCACAAATTTTTGGCCAACTAATCTTCAACAAAGCAGGAATGAGTATCCAATGGAAAAAAAACAGTCTCTTCAGCAAATGGTGCTGGGAAAACCAGACAGTAACCTGCAGAAAAACAAAACTAGACCACTTTCTTAGACCATACACAAAAATGAATTCAAAATGGATGAAAGACCTAAATGTGAGACAGGATACCATCAAAATCCTAGAGAAGAAAACAGGCAGCAACCTCTTTGACTCTGGGTGCAGCAATTTCTTACTAAACATGTCTCCAGAGGCAAGGCAAATAAAAGCAAAACTTAACCATGAGGACCTCATCAAGATCAAAAGCTTCCGCACAGTGAAGGAAATAATCAACAAAACTAAAAGGCAACTGATGGAATGGGAAAAGATATTTGCAAACGACATATCAGGGAAAGGGTTAGTATCCAAAATCTATAAAGAACATATCAAACTCAACACACAAAAACACATGATCCAGTGAGGAAATGGGCAGAAGACATGCATAGATACTTTTACAAAGAAGACATCCGGATGGCCAACAGACCCATGAAAAGATGCTCAACATCACTGATCATCAGGGTAATGCAAATCAAAACCACAATGAGATACCACCACACACCAGTCAGAATGGCTAAAATTAACAACTCAGGCAACAGATGTTGGTGAGGCTGTGGGGAAAAAGGAACCTTTTTATACTGCTGGTGGGAATGCAAACTGGTGCAGCTACTCTGGAAAACAGTATGGAGGCTCCTCGAAAAATTAAAAATAGAGCTACCCTAGCACACAGCAATTGCACTCCTAGATATTTCTCCAAAGATACAAAAATGCTGATTCAAAGGGGCACATGTACCCGAATTTTTATAGCAGGGCTATCAACAAAAGCCAAATTATCAAAAGAGCCCAAATGTCCCTCAACTGATGAATGGATAAAGAAGAGGTGGTATGTATGTGTGTGTATACACACACACACACACACACATAAATATAGGAATGTTTCATATATATATAGATATAGATATAGATATAGATATAGATATAGATATAGATATACATATACATATATATAACCGAATATTGCTTAGCAATCAAAAAGAATGAAATCTTGCCATTTGCAACAACGTGGATGGAACTAGAGTATATTATGTAAGTGAAATAAATCAGTCAGAGAAAGATAAATATCATGATTTCACTCATATGTGGAATCTAAGACACAAAATAGTTGAACATACAGGAAGGGATGAAAAGGAAAATAAGATAAAAACAGAGATGGAGGAAACCATAAGAGACTCAAATACAGAGAATAAACAGGGCTGTTGGTGGGGAAGTGGATGGGAGAATGGGCTAAATGGGTGATGGGCATTAAGAAGGGCACTTGTTGGGATGAGCACTAGGTGTTATATGTAAGCGATGAATCACTGGGTTTCTACTCCTGAATCCAACACTAAACTGTATGTTAACTAACTTGAATTTAAATCAATAAGTTAAAAAAAATAGGGAACATGATTTGAGGCATTGTAGAGTCTCACTAGTAATTAAGGTGATTACAAAAGCCAAAATACTGACAGACTTAAATATTTGATTTTAGACATATTCTATTTAGATTATGTTTTGGAGAAATTTGGATACACATGAGGAAAAAAGGTTATTGTGAATAATAAATAGGAGGATTATTCTGTGTATAATTTCTAAAACCTACAATAATATTCTGAAAATGAGTGGAAGGAATCGCCATTTTGAAACTATAATATATATTCTTGGAGAGGGGAGTCATTTATAGGTTTAATTTTATTTTTGTCAACTTGATACTTTGAAAATGAAATAAATTGAAATAACTCATTCATTTAGTATATATTGAGCACCTAATGTATGTCAGGCAGTGCTCTGGACTCTGAGATATAAAGTGATCAAATAAAGTTCTCAACATGTGTGAAGCTTATATTCTGAGGGAGGAAGTAAGGCAGATAATAAACAATAAACCCTAAGAAATGAGAGTAAACGATACAGTACAGTAGTCCCCCCCCAACCTATCCATGTTTTCATATTCCACAATTTCAGTTACTAATGGTCAACCGAGGTCTGGAAGCAGATGATCCTCTTTCTGACATATCCTCAGAAGGTCAATAGTAGCCCAACCCTACATCACAATGCCTATGTCATTCACCCCACTTCATAGAATCATGTAGGCATTTTATCATCTCACATCATTGTAAGAAGGGTAAGTTCAGTACAATAAGATATTTTGACAGAGAGGGAGACACCACATTCATAAAATTTTTATTATAATACATTGTTATAATTGTTCCATTTTATTATTGTTGTTCATCTCTTACTGTGCGTAATTTATAAATTAAACTTTATCATAGGTATGAATGCATAGGAGAAAACATAGTTTATATAGGAACTATAGCATATATATAGGTACTATCCATGGTTTCAGGCACCTACTGAGGGTCTTAGAACATTATCTCCCACACACAAGGAGGGACTACTATATAAATTAGATGATGATACTGTGTCAAAGGAAGAAGAGGAGGAAGATCAGGAGGAGGAGGAGGAGAGGGAAGAAGAAGAGGAAGAAGAAGGAGGAGGAGAAAGAGATGAGGAGGAGGGGAATGGGGAGGGGGAGAGCGAGAGAAGGAGAGTGGGGAGGGGGAGAGGGAGAGGATCAAGGGTGATATTTTTGAATGAACTGGTCAAGTAGGTGCCATAGGAAACAAGAGCTAAGCAAACAATGGTTGGAGGTAAGGGATGTGGCTGTGCAAATGTCTGGAAAGGAGCATTCTGAGCAGAATGAACAGTCGGTGCATATTTATTTTGTTCGGAGAACAGGAAGGAGGCCAGAATGACCAGCATGGTAATCAGTTTATTGGTTAAGCTAACGCAATGAAATTTTAATGGTTTCATTATTCTTAATGGACTAGAATTTGGTTTTGCTCACATAAAGTCCAATGGGGAGCAGAGGCAGTAACTGCTTCATTCAGAAGCCAAGGCTGATGGTGGCTCTGTCATCTTTAACATGTGTCTTTCAAGGTCACTCTGGACATTGATATCCAGAAGATGCTAGAAGAGAGTATGAAGAATTACAAGAGGCTTTTTTTTAGTTTATTTATTTATTTATTTTGAGAGAGAGAGAGAGAGAGAGAGAGAGAGAGAGCAAGCACAAGGGAGTGGCAGAGAGAGAGGGAGAGAGAGAAAACCCCAAGCAGGCTCCATGCTGTCAGAGCCCAACATGGGGCTTAATCCCATGAATCATGAGATCATGACCTGAGCTGAAATCAAGAGTCGGAAGCTGAACTGACCCATTCATGCACCCAAACAGGTTTCTTATAGGCCAATGCCAGGGTGACTAACTCCCCATTTTCCAGGTTTCCCCGATGTGAGACTTGTAGAATTAAAACTGGGACTGAGCACACAAGGAAGGTTGGTGACTGTCAGCCAGGCCTAAAAGTGCATCATGGTAGTCCACATGCCATGGCCAGAATTAGTTGCATGGCCTCACATAATGCGAAGGGGCTTAGAAAACGCAATCTAGGGACACCTGGGCGGCTCAGTCAAGTGTCCGACTTAGGTTCAGGTCATCATCTTGCAGTTCCCGAGTTCGAGCTCTGCGTCGGGCTCTGTGCTGACAGCTCAGAGCCTGGAGCCTGCTTTGAATTCTGTGTCTCCCTCTCTCTCTGCCCTCCCCTGCTCACACTCTGTCTCTCTGTCTCTCAAAAATGAATAAACTTCAAAAAAAATTTTTTTAAAAGAAAGAAAATGCAATCTAGCTGAGTGCTAGAACAGATGGAGTGAACTTGGACAGGAACAGGGGAGAGATCATATAGGACAGACCACTGAAAGGACTTGAAGTTCTGCAGAGTGAGATGAAAAGAATTAGATAGTTTTAAGGAGAGGAGTAATATTTTACGTACTATACTTTTTAATTTAACAAAACACATATGATTTTGAAATGCCAAGCACTCTTGAAAGCATTTGCAAATACATAAGTAATTTAAACCTTAGATCAACCTTATAAAATAAGCCCTCCTTTTATCCCCCATTTTACAGGGGAGGAAACAGACGTGGAGAGACTCGGTAACTGGCTTGAAATCCTGGAGCTGTAAGAGATGGAGCTGGCATTCAAATCCAGGCATTCTAGCTAAAGCCTTCATGCTTTTAAGCATTCTAATAGTCACCACTGAGATAACTCCCAGGGTTTTTCAGAATCCTCAGGGAAAAAACAATAGCTGCGGTTTGTCTGTTATTGGACCTTGCATGTCTGGGAGCAGCCATCCTCTCTCCTGCAGGTAGACGTGTGGTCCTATCACTCTCTACCTGGGCCTCCCTCCCCACTACTACCTTGCCTCCAGAAGAATGACAACAAAAGCAATAGCCATGGTGCAGGTCTTTGTGGTGGGTGGAAAAACAGTGATAAGACAGGCAAAGGATACTTTATCAACTCAAAAGACCTCCACCCTCTATTTACCCCTCAATATCTCCTTCCTTCTTGTCCTGATGAAATTCTTTTGCCTATCAATATAGAACCTTTGCTTCCAATCAGTATAAATATTGCTTTTATATATTTATATATTTTATATATAAATATTGACTTAAGTATAATCTCATAATTTAAGCTCGTACTTTTGTAAATTTTTTCAATACTGGGATCTAAATGTTGGAAAATCCTGCCATCTGTTAGCATAGACTCCTAGGTTGAAAACAAAGTGAAGTAAGCCCTGTGAATATGTTTAGGCCAAATTCCATAATAGAATGAGTAACCGTTATCTTTCATAATCATAGAGGAGATGAGATATCAAAAGATAAATATGATATATTATTTCCTAAATAACCTTTAAAAATGAGATGCCATGGCGTCATGCTGATGCCAGTGCTACATACCAGCAGATTGGAAAAAAAAAATCGTTTAAACAGAGGAGACAAGGACAAAGCAGTCAGAAAAACCTGATGTAAGAAAAAAAAATACTAATTTTGAGATTAGGGATGGGGTAGGAAGTAAGTCTCCCTGAAAGCTGGTTATAAAATGATGTACACGGTCAGATTATACTTCCTGTCAACTCTCCAACAGGTAAGTTTATGTGTTAGAGTTGACCTCCACAAAAAAAACAAAAAACAAAAAACAAAAAACAAAAAACAAAAAAACCACAAACACAACAAAAAAAACCCACTCAATTAGCAATTTTCATTGCTGGATAAAACAAGATGTGTTTATATAAAGAGAACAATTCAGGGGTGCCTGGGTGGCTTGGTCGGTTAAGTGTCCGACTTCGGCTCAGGTCATGATCTCACGGTCCATGAGTTCGAGCCCCGCGTCGCGCTCTGTGCTGACAGCTCAAAGCCTGGAGCCTGTTTCAGATTCTGTGTCTCCCTCTCTCTCTGCCCCTCCCCTGTTCATGCTCTGTCTCTCTCTGTCTCAAAAATAAATAAATGTTAAAAAAAATTTTAAAAAAATAAATAAAGAGAACAATTCATGTTAAATTGCTCACATATTTGTTTTTCATAAAAACATGGGAATTCACCTCTTGTAAGTTTGAATATTAGTGACTCTTTCTAGTGTGTGTCTGGAATTACTAAAACTTCCTTCTGAGGCCTGAACCAAGTACTTAATTACTTGCATACATTGGCAGCATTGCAGGGATATAATTAGTGTTCTTTCATTTCATTCATAAATTAAGAGGAGAATGTCTTTCCAAACATGATTAGTGGGTTATGGCCTGGGCTTCAGGGTAGACAGTAAATCTAATCAATAGAAGAATATACTTCCTTTTACCAGCATATTATTACCAGAGAATAAAGGAATTAGGACATATTCATGGAGTTTATAACATTAAAGAGCTTCATGTAAAATGAAATTTATTGGTGGCTTTTGGTAACCAGACACAAACAAATTTAAACAGGAGTTAAACAGCGCAAGTTTAATTTCCTTGTTTCAGACTTGAGTTATAAAAAAAAAAAAAAGATGTATATGTAAACATCAAAATCCCTAGTCTCCAAAACAGGAGTAGGTCAGATGATATAGGAGGCTAAGAAAAACTTATTCAAACTTCTGTTTGTATTTATTTAAACTTTGTTAATATCATTTTATGTATATTATTTATATACATATATGTATATTTATGTTCCTATGTGCATATTTATATATACATATATGTACATATATCTACTATTTATATAATTTATTAGTGTGACAGTACACATTTATGGAATGTATAAATAATAACATACATATATTTGGACTTTTTAACTTTTTAAAATTGATAGGGTATATAAATTTTAAAAGTGTGAAGATACTTATTATCACATGATACTTTCCTTGTCTTTGGAGTCTATCAGTCTCTGGCTATTGAGAATGAAACAAGCCATCCTAAAAGAGGTAAGAGATTATTGCCTGCTTTTTCCTCTAGGGTTTTGATGGTTTTCTGTCTCACACTCAGGTCTTGCAACCATTTTGAGTTTATTTGTTTATAGCAGCGCTTTCAACAATAGCCAAATTATGGAAAGAGCCTAAATGTCCATCAACTGATGAATGGATAAAAAAGTTGTGGTTTATATATACAATGGAATACTACTCGGCAACGAGAAAGAATGAAATCCTGCCATTTGCAGCAACATGGATGGAACTGAGGGTATTATGCTAAATGAAATAAGTCAGTCAGAGAAAGACAGATACCATATGTTTTCACTCATATGTGGATTTTGAGAAACTGAACAGAAGACCATGGGGGAAGGGTAGGGGGGAAAAAGTTACAAAGAGGGAGGGAGGCAAACCATAAGAGACTCTTTAAATACAGAAAACAAACTGAGGGTTGATGGGGGATGAGGGGCAGGGGAAACTGGGTGATGGGCATTGAGGAGGCCAGTTGTTGGAATGAGCACTGGGTGTCATATGGAAGCCAATTTGACAATAAATTATATTAAAGGAAGAAAAAAAAAAGAGATAAGAGAGTTCTGACTCAGAGTAATCCTGGCTCCATGTGATGGGACAGATCACTTTCGTGCATCTGAAACAGGTGGCCTTAGTGCCCCGAGCACACCTTTAGTCTCCCTCTGATTTCAGCTGCAGCTGGGGGGCAGTTCAGTGGGCGAACAGACTCAAAGGACAGCTGCCACCTCCAGCCTACCCTTGGTCTCTCCCTTTGTGCCTCCAGTCTTCCCTAAAGCCACGGAGCCTTCTCATCCAGAAGTAGGAAGGTGTTAATTTCTCTGGGAGCAACCCTCAACCCATGGAGACAGGAGCCTGCTGTAGGTCCTTTGGATTAATGGTTCTCAGAGCTTCCAGGGAAATCTGGTCTCAGTAGATAACTAATCTGCTTCTACGCTTTTCCTCTTTCCCCATTTCACTCCCGCCTTGCTCTCATGACTGGAATCACCTCCCAAGCCACTCGCAACTGAATTCTTACGTCAGCTTCCTCTTGGGGGAGATTCTGAACTAAGACACTGTTTTAACATATTTCTATCAGTCATACAAGTAAGAATTTGCTCAAATCCACCTAGTTTTGAAAAATACAAATTAAAGAATTAGATGTATACGGAGGTAATTAAAATTTTTCACTGAAGGGGCACCTGGGTGGCTCAGTCGGTTAAGCTTTCAACTTTGGCTCAAGTCATGATCTTGCAGTTTGTGGGTTCGAGCCCCACTTCAGGCTGTGCACTAACAGCTCAGAGCATGGAGCCTGCCTCAGATTCTGTGTCTCCCTCTCTGTATCCCTCCCCCACTGTACTCTGTATGTCTCTCTCAAAAATAAATAACCATTAAAAAAAATTTAAAAAATTCACTTAGGAGATCAAATTGAGAAAAGATGCAAACTCCCAAGAATAGACAGGAGCCAGCAGAATGTCATGTTTAAACTTTCAGTTTCATCTCGAAAAGAAACATTAAATGGGATGACTGTGATCATTATTCCTCAATAATCACTGGTGTTAAATTCTAAGGAAACGCTTCTTTAAGAGGAATCTGGCAAAAACCTTCTTCATCACCCAGAATGAGACAGATGTAGTCCAGGAGCTCCGTGCTTGGTAACTACTATCCCCAAGGTATTCCTTTGGACCACTTAGGCAGAGTTTTTATACTTTCACATTACTTAAATAAATTTCTTCAATTTGAACTTTGATGATGAATAAATGGTTGGGAAGAATCACAATACTGCATGATTCGCTATCGGCATATTTTTCATAGATACACTGGTAACAAGTCATAATTTACATAGCAGAAATATGATACACCAATCACACCTCATTTATTTTGTCCTAGGCTAAGAAATTTAGTGTAAAAGACTCACTGCTTCATCTATTTCTACCTTTCATTTAGAAGGGAAAAAACAGCTAGGTGGGAATGGTTAAGGCATAATGCTCTAGGCACATCTGTTCTGTTAGGGAGTGGATATTGGCAACTATTGGGTATTTCTGGTTTAACAATATGGTACGAATGATTTATGGTAACATAACAATACAACATGAACTATCGGCCCCAAATAGTGTTTATGTGAGTGTACAGAAGTCCTTTGTGGGATGAACCAAATAATCTCTGACTAAACTTTAGTGAAGAAATGAAAATAGGGGGTGTTTTATAATTCAAAAACAAGAATAGCTATAAATGCAAAGCATGCCCAATTTAAGAGAGGAAGGGGAGGAAAAATGAGTTTCCCTTTAACCTTCTAGGTTCTTAGCTAAGACTCTCCTATAATAATAAAAGAGATTAACAGAAGAAAAATGAATTTAATTTCATATGTATGGGAGCCCCATAAAGATATAAGACTCAAAGGCAGCCAAAGCAATGGAGGTTTAGATACCATCCTGAGCTAAGGAAAGGGAGAGGGGCCTGGGGCTTCAAAGAGGTGGAAGGCAATTCATGGGAAGGCGAGAGGAGGAAATGTTTGGTGAATGAATATTTGCCAGGCCATGCAGCTAGCTGTCTCAGACAAAAACGTTACCTCTGGTAACAGCATTCTCTCTTGTATAAACCTCCTTTCTAAATTCTCTTAGGCAGTTATGGGGGAACTAAACAGTCTTTCCTGAGTCTGCTGGTCTTGACTGTCCTCAGTTCAAAATAATCTACATGCCACACGCCAAGTGGCACGTTTTGGGGTGGCATATTCTGCTCCCCTTCAGCCAACATCCACAGTGCACTCATAAAGAATGGTCCTTCAGAAAATGATTCATTCGCAAAATCCAATTGTCTGAGGGTGGAGGCACATAGTGGGAGCTTCTCAACATTGCCAAACTTTGCAAGGCAGCTGGACTAAATAATAATGTACCACTTGTGGTTTATATAATCTTTAATAACCCAGTAACTCCTCGAGAGTGATTTAGCTGTATGTAAAAATGAACATCCATAGAAATGCATATAATCTAACTGATTAAAACTAAAGAAAGGATTTTCATTTTGTATCAGTTTTCAGCCTGTTATAAGACCCTCACAGCAGTGGGCCAGGGACCCTACTTTCAGAGTCACTAACCTTCAGACACTGTACCATCATTAGACTCTGCTGGCTCTGGGGCTTTTGCAGCCTCACTCACAGAGGAGATGATGTTGTTTGAGGTTTGCTGTCTTATCTGCTCTTGTTTTTCATCTTCTGTGCTTATATTTTAATCTGTATTATATCTTTGGCTCCTTGCATTTGCACACTGCTGAGTGGGAGACAGTACCCTCTATCTATTTTGGAAAAACAAGACTCCTCTTTTTATCCTTAGTAAACTGCACTTGGGCTGTCTTCCTCAGCACTGGGCTTAATTTCCAAGTGTTCCTTTAACTCCTGAATTGTACTCACTGAATTTCTGTTCACTGATACTTTTTTGGATTCACATAAGTCTCAGGCCTTCTAGTCTTTGGGGGACCCACCAAGGGCAACACATCTGCAGAACCATGATTTCACTGCAGAATTTTCTTTTAGTACTGGTCTACCAACATGATCATCCCTATCATTTTGGTCTGAAAACCCATTTATGGTTTGTTCTAAATGAGGATCCAAGGGATTTTATGTAGAGGAGAAAATTATCTTTTTAGAATATACATTTATATAAAATTCCATTTTAACAGTTTGGGTTATTATTTGGCATAAAAACAGCTAGTAGTTTTCCCAAACTTACTATGTACTTACTAAAATCTTTAAATGTGTTGTATCATTTAAATTCTTACAAATAATTTCATGAGGTAGAAATTAATAGTCTTTGCATTTTACAAATACAGAGTTTAACTATTTTTTAAATGGTAGTTAAGTTGAATTTATGTGCATTATATGGGGTGGGAGAGAGTTAAAAGTCTTGTTTTTCATGAATCACATAGACCACTACATTAATTCTCTATCTTTTGATATTAGTAGCTATTTTGATTTTCTCTGCTTCAAAAAGCAAAGTGTTTCTTCTCTAATTGCCTGGTTGACCCATTCACTCTTTAGTAGGGTGTTCTTTAACCTCCATGCTTTTGGAGGTTTTCCAGACTTTTTCCTGTGGCTGATTTCAAGCTTCATAGCATTGTGGTCTGAAAGTGTGCATGGTATGATCTCAATTCTTTTATATTTATGAAGGGCTGTTTTGTGACCCAAGATGTGATCTATCTTGGAAATGTTCCATGTGTACTCGAGAAGAAAGTATGTTCTGTCGCTTTGGGATGCAGAGTTCTAAATATATCTGTCAAGTCCATTGATCAGTGTATCATTCAGGGCCCTTGTTTCTTTATTGATCCTGTTTCTAGATGATCTATCCATTACTGTAAGTGGGGTATTAAAGTCCCCTGCAATTACCACATTGTTATCAATAAGGTTGCTTATGTTTGTGATCAATTGTTTTATATATTTGGGGGCTCCTATATTCGGGGCATAGACATTTATAATTGTTAGCTCTTCCTGATGGATAGACCCTGTAATCATTATATAATGCCCTTCTTCACCTCTTGTTTCAGCCTTTAATTTAAAGTCTAGTTTGTCTGATATAAGTATGGCTACTCCAGCTTTCTTTTGACTTCCATTAGCATGATAGATAGTTCTCCATCCCCTCACTTTCAATCCAAAGGTGTCCTCAGGACAGCAAATAGATGGGTCTTGTTTTTTTTTATCCATTCTGATACCCTATGTCTTTTGGTGGGAGCATTTAGTCCATTTACATTCAGTGTTATTATAGAAAGATATGGGTTTAGAGTCATTGTGATGTCTGTAGGTTTCATGCTTGTAGTAATATCTCTGGTATGTTGTGGTCCTTGCAATATTTCACTCACAGAATCCCCCTTAGGATCTCTTGTAGGGATGGTTTAGTGGTGATTAATTCCTTCCGTTTTTGTTTGTTTGGGAAGACCTTTATCTCTCCTTCTATTCTGAATGACAGACTTGCTGGATAAAGGATTCTCAGCTACATTTTTTTTCTGTTCTTCACATTGAAGATTTCCTGCCATTCCTTTCTGGCCTGCCAAGTTTCAGTATATAGGTCTGTCACTAGTCTTATCAGTCTCCCTTTATATGTTAGGGCATGTTTATCCCTAGCTGCTTTCAGAATTTTCTCTTTATCCTTGTATTTGGCCAGTTTCACTATGATAGGTCATGCAGAAGATCAATTCAAGTTATCTCTGAAGGGAGTTCTCTGTGCCTCTTGAATTTAAATGTTTTTTTCCTTCCCCAGATCAGGGAAGTTCTCAGCTATGATTTGTTCAGGTACACCTTCAGCCCCTTTCTCTCTCTCTCTTCCTCTTCTGGAATTCCTATTACACGGATATTGTTGCATTTGATTGCATCACTTAGTTCTCTATTTTTCCCCTCATACTCCTGGATTTTCTTTATCTTTCTTCTTCTCAGCTTCCTCTTTTTCCATAATTTTATCTTCTAATTCACCTATTATCTCCTCTGCCTCTGAAAATGCAAATACAATAATCCAAATGCTTTGGGATGCAGCAAAGGCAGTCCTGAGAGGAAAATACATTGCAATCCAGGCCTATCTCAAGAAACAAGAAAAATCCCAAACACAAAATCTAACAGCACACCTAAAGGAAATAGAAGCAGAACAATAAAGACACCCCAAACCCAGCAGAAGAAGAGAAATAATAAAGATCAGAGCAGAAATAAACAATATAGAATCTAAAAAAAACTATAGAGCAGATCAATGAAACCAAGAGTTGGTTTTTTTAAAAAATAAACAAAATTGATAAACCTCTAGCCAGGCTTCTCAAAAAGAAAAGGGAGATGACCCAAAGAGATAAAATCATGAATGAAAACAGAATTATTACAACCAATCCCTCAGAGATACAAGCAATTATCAGGGAATACTATGAAAATTTATGTGCCAACAAACTGGACAACCTGGAAGAAATGGACAAATTCCTAAACACTCACACACTGCCAAAACTCAAACAGGAAGAAATAGAAAGCCTGAACAGACCCATAACCAGCATAACAATCAGCTGAATCAGTTGAATCAGTTATCAAAAATCTCCCAACAAATAAGAGTCCAGGACCAGATGGCTTCCCAGGGGAGTTCTACCAGACATTTAAAGCACAGATAATACCTATCCTTCTCAAGCTGTTCCAAAAAATAGAAAGGGAAGGAAAACTTCCAGACTCATTCTATGAAGCCAGAATTACTTTGATTCCTAAACCAGACAGAGACCCAGCAAAAAAAGAGAACTACAGCCCAATATCCCTGAAGAACATGTATGCAAAAATTCTCAATAAGATACTAGCAAATCGAATTCAACAGCATATAAAAAGAATTATTCACCATGATCAAGTGGGATTCATTCCTGGGCTGCAGGGCTGCTTTAACATTCACAAATCAATCAATGTGATATATCACATTAATAAAAGAAAAGAACCATACGATCCTGTCAATCGATGCAGAAAAAGCATTTGACAAAATTCAGCATCCTTTCTTAATAAAAACCCTCGAGAAAGTCGGGATAGAAGGAACATACTTAAACATCATAAAAGCCATTTATGAAAAGCCCACAGCTAATATTATCCTCAAAGGGGAAAAACTGAGAGCTTTCTCCCTGAGATCAGGAACACGACAGGGATGCCCACTCTCACTGCTCCTGTTTAACATAGCGTTGGAAGTTCTAGCATCAGCAATCAGACAACAAAAGGAAATCAAAGGCATCAAAATTGGCAAAGAAGTCAAGTGTTCACTTTATGCAGATGACATGATATTATACATAGAAAACCCGATAGACTCCACCAAAAGTCTGCTAGAATTGATACATGAATTCAGCAAAGTCACAGGATACAAAATCAGTGTACAGAAATCAGTTGCATACTTATACACTAATAATGAAGCAACAGAAAGACAAATAAAGAAACGGATCCCATTCACAACTGCACTAAGAATCATAAAATACCTAGGAATAAATGTAACCAAAGATGTAAAAGATCTATATGCTGAAAACTATAGAAAGCTTATGAAGGAAATTGAAGAAGATATAAAGAAACGGAAAAACATTCCCTGCTCATGGATTGGAAGAATAAATATTGTCAAAATGTCAATACTACCCAAAGCTATCTACACATTCAATGCAATCCCAATCAAAATGGTACCAGCATTCTTCTCAAAGCTAGAACAAGCAATCCTAAAATTCATATGGAACCACAAAAGGCCCCAAATAGCCAAAGTAATTTTGAAGAAGAAGACCAAAGCAGGAGGCATCACAATCCCAGACTTTAGCCTCTAGTACAAAGCTGTAATCATCAAGACAGCATGGTATTGGCACAAAAACAGACACATAGACCAACGGAATAGAATAGAAACCCCAGAACTAGACCCACAAACGTATGGCCAACTAATCTTTGACAAAGCAGGAAAGAACATCCAATGGAAAAAAGACACTTCTTTAACAAATGGTGCTGGGAGAACTGGACAGCAACATGCAGAAGGATGAAACTAGACCACTTTCTTACACCATTCACAAAAATAAACTCAAAATGGATAAAGGACCTGAATATGAGACAGGAAACTATCAAAACCCTAGAGGAGAAAGCAGGAAAAAACCTCTCTGACCTCAGCCGCAGCAATTTCTTACTTGACACATCCCCAAAGGCAAGGGAATTAAAAGCAAAAAAGAACTATTGGGACCTCATGAAGATAAAAAGCTTCTGCACTGCAAAGGAAACAACCAACAAAACTAAAAGGCAACCAACAGAATGGGAAAAGATATTTGCAAATGACATATTGGAAAAGGGCTAGTATCCAAAATCTATAAAGAGCTCACCAAACTCCACACCTGAAAAACAAATAATCCAGTGAAGAAATGGGCAGAAAACATGAATAGACACTTCTCTAAAGAAGACATCCAGATGGCCAACAGGCACATGAAAAGATGCTCAACATCGCTCCTCATATCAGGGAGATACAAATCAAAACCACACTCAGATACGACCTCATGCCAGTCAGAGTGGCTAAAATGAACAAATCAGGAGACTATAGATGCTGGCAAGGATGTGGAGAAACGGGAACCCTCTTGCACTGTTGGTGGGAATGCAAACTGGTGCAGCCGCTCTGGAAAAGTGTGGAGGTTCCTCAAAAAATTAAAAATAGATCTATCCTATGACCCAGCAATAGCACTGCTAGGAATTTATCCAAAGGATACAGGAATGCTGATGCATAGGGGCACTTGTACCCCAATGTTTATAGCAGCACTCTCAACAATAGACAAATTATGGAAAGAGCTGAAATGTCCATCAACTGACAAATGGATAAGGAAACTGTGGTTTATATACACAATGGAGTACTACATGGCAATGAGAAAGAATGAAATATGGCCTTTTGTAGCAACGTGGATGTAACTGGAGAGTTTTATGCTAAGTGAAATAAGTCATACAGAGAAGGACAGATTCCATGTTTTCACTCCTATGTGTATCCTGAGAAACTTAACAGAAGACCATGGGGGAGGGGAAGAAAAGAAAAAAAAAAGAAAGGTTAGAGAGGGAGGGAGCCAAAACATAAGAGACTCTTAAAAACTGAGAACAAACTGAGGATTGATGGGGGGTGTGAGGGAGGGGAGGGTGGGTGTTGGGTGTTGGGGAGGGCACCTGTTGGAATGAGCACTGGATGTTATATGGAAGCCAATTTGACAATAAATTTCATATTAAAAAAAGCAAAGTGTACTGGGGTTGAAGAAATGAGTATGTGAATTGTGGAAGGTGGGAGCTAGGTTTCTCACTGTCACATAGAGAAGTCACAGATAAGGAAGGCCAGGAGATTAGAATAAATCTTATAATACTGGATTAGAATCAGAGACATCAATTAGAACTCATGTTCATCCTAATATTTATATAGTGAATAGATATAGAAATAATTATAAATGTGGGGCACCTGGGTGGCTCAGTCGGTTAAGCATCGGACTTCGGCACAGGTCATGATCTCACGGTTTGTGAGCTCGAGCCCCATGTCACGCTGTGTGCTGACAGCTCAGAGGCTGGAGCTTGCTTTGGATTCTGTGTCTCCTTCTCTCTCTGCCCCTCCCCCACTTGTGCTCTATTTCTCTCTGTGTCTCAAAAATAAATAAATGTAAAAAAAATTAGAAATAATTATAAATGTTGGCTCAGTATAGTGTGTGTGTGTGTGTGTGTGTGTGTCCTAGCTCTGTCAGCTCAGAGCCCTTAGAAGCATGAATCCCAGTAGCAATGAGTGCACTCAGTGCCCAGATCTTGGTTTCTAAATACCACTCTGCAAGGGAGGAACCATGCTACTTGGAGAAATGACTGAATCTATGAGTGGGATGGGGAAAACACAGGATGATCCTGAAGCAATGCCCAAAATTAAGGCAATGCTCAAAAAAGAAGCAAATGGAGCATTTCAAACGGACACACAGCCAACATAAAGAACTTCCAACAGCCAAAGCTGAAATAATTTGGGCAAAATAAAAATTAATCTATAATCCAAAGTATAAAATAGATAAATTCATCATGATTTCAAAAAATGTTGAATGAATAGGGATGCCTGGCTGGCTCAGTCAGTTAAGTGTCTGGCTCTTGACTTTGGCTCAGGTCATGATTCCAGGGTTGTGAGATCAAGCCCATATCAGTCTCCACGCTCAGCTCAGAGAGATTCTCTCTCTCTCCTTCTGTGCCTCCCCCATGTGTGTGTGCACAGGCTCTCTCTCTCTCACTCCCCACCCCCCCCAAAAAAAAGATTGAATAAATACATGGCAGAGAAGGGACAAAACTTCCTTAAAGAATTCCAAATAATATATGTACATATTCCTCCCTCCTCTGGAATGGGGAGCTTAATCCCTCCCTTTCTTCACTGTGGGCTGCACTTAGTGATTTGCTTCAAAGGAACGGAGTATGGAAAGAAACTAATAGTAATTCCACATTGTATAAACCTGGCAAGCACTGTTAAAGGACAACAGAATGTGCCACCCCGAAATATGCCATTTGGCATTTTGATTATTCTGAATTTAAGTTAGTAAGAAAGAGCAGGTACAAGAAAAGCATGCTAACCCTCCTTTGTCCCCTGAAATTAGGAAATAAATTCCCCACGTGAAGGGTACCCTGCCTGTACCTGGAGGATATAAGGCATCCTTCTTATCAGATATAGGGAATTTAGGGCCACAGAGGATGTTTAAACAAAACTTACTACTTCTTCATTAATTTACTACTCCAAGTACAAACTTCTTGTCTTGTCAGTTCTTCATAAATTGTTTCTTTGTCTAAAATGTATAAAAGCTGCATACTTTGGTCACTTCTTTGAGTTTCATATTGTTATGGGGCCCCACATGTACAAAATCAAGTTTTATTTTCCTCTTAATCTGTCTTATGCCAATTTAATTATCAGGCCAACCAAAGAGCCTAGAAGGGTAAAAGGAAAAATGTTTCCACCCCTACACTATCTTAATCAAGTTATGAAGGTTAAGATCCCCTTGTTATATCATGCTGCCAAATACCTCTTCAAATACCTCAAATGCCTTTCTGACATAATAGAATGAGGACACCTCACCTCTGTGATATTCTTTCCATAAAACCCATGTCCCAGTCTAATCCAAGAAAATGCATCAGACAAACCCAAATTGACAGATGCTCTACAAAATACCGAAGCAGCACACCTCAAAGCTGTCAAAGTCATGACAAACAAAGAAGCTAAGAAACTGTGATAGACAAGAGGAGACTAAGGAGACAAGAAAATTACATGCAGTATGGTCCCTTGAATTGGATCCTGGAACAGAAAAGGATCTTGGGAAAAGCTAGTGAAATAAAAATAAAGTTTGGAGTTTAGTTAAAAATATGTACCAACATTGGTTTCTCAGTTTTGACAAATGTACCATGGTAATGTAAAATGCAACATTTGCGGAAACTGAGTGAGGGGTATAGGAAACGGTCTCTATTACCTTTGTAATTTTTCTGTAAAAAATATTCTAAAGTAAATTTGTTTCTATAAAAGCAGAGCAGAGAACTGAGACAATCATCCCTGTCCAATATCCAGTGCCCTTTATCAACAGTGATGAAGTCTTCAGTTGCCTGATACCTGGAGGTAGGCTGTGCTACAAGCAGGGTAAGAGACAGCCCATTTCAAAATAATGTTTTTACAATCCCCACCATATTCAGGAAATGCTAGGCCCTCTCCTTCCATTTTAATTCATAGATTTTTTTTCTCCCCTTAATAGAGGCTTGAGCAGAGGGAGAAAGAGTTGCAGGAAAAGGAACTTTCTATTGTTTACATTCTGACTGTGAATGATGGTACATCCTGGTATTTGGTGGACATTAGTGCAGAAAAATATTTGCAAGCCGTCCCCATGAGATTCCCAAGACACATATTTAGAGGCATTATGCCAGCAAGTGGGAATTTGGAGGGTCCCTTCCTTCCAGAAGGGCTCCTGCCCTCTGAAAGCCAGGGCTATGTCTGTGGCTTAGGCTCATGGCCCAGTGAAAGCTTCTCTCCCTTTCCAAGGACAAACTCACATCTTACCCCAGGTGCCAAAAACTGCAGTAATGGGACCATTCAAGTGTGTATTTATATTTGTACCTAAGGAATCCCAAGTTTAACTGTGATTTCAGGTCAAACAAATCTCCCCTCACTTCGAGTGACAGGTGAATGCCTCACAGGGTGTGGTGAGAGTTCCCCAGCACCCTACTTATACAGAACCTTCTTATCTAAGTCTCTTAGGGAAGGGAAAGTCTTGAGGACCCTGGAAAAGTTGACTCTCCTAAACTTCAGGGGAAATTTGAAGAAGGGATGTTGGAAACTGTTACTTTTTTTTTTTTCATTTTTCCTATCTCAAATCTAAATGCTGTGTTTCTACCTAATTCTTCAATGTCGAGGTACTGGCCCATATGCTGACACACTGACATTTTCATGCTTTTATTAATTAGCAATTAATGCCAAAAGTGACGAGCAGGCATTTGCAAAGAGGCCAATTAAAGACTACATATTGTCAAAATGCCTAAAAGCCAGAAACCCAGCAAGCAGGAGAATCTCGGCAAGAAATGCCCCACTGAGTGATTGTTCTTGTTCAAATCCTCTAAGTATGAAAACTTGTCAAGCTGCCTTGAAAATACTTGTTCCCAGGTTGGTACTAGTAGAGTTAATGCAATCTTAGTCAAGTTCATGAGGAAAATTTTTTAAGAAGCAAAAACATTTAACATATACATCTGTATGTCAGTTTCAAACAATGCTAAGTGTCTCTCCTTTAATTAAAAAAATAATTAGACTCAATAATCCAAGTAAATTAGATACTTATAAAGAAATATAGTCCACATCCTATGATATAGCCTATTTACAAAGAACCTTGCAAGTGAGATTGAACATACTGGGGGCAATTAGACCTAGAGTTACATTCCCAGCCTGTTATTTAATAGTCATGTGACCTGGGTAACCACTCCAAATTTCAGTTTTCCTATTTATAAAATTTAACCAGTAACACATATCTTATTGGATGTCGTACTGATTTGATATAAGGCTGGATATTTTGAGGCTAACTTTTCCTCCTTGCATGTTTTCTGACCTCCTCTTCCTCATTCTTTCTGTCAGTTCCCACAAGTAACTGGCCTCCTTGACGTCCTCCAGGAAGGTTTCAGAGGGAAGAAGTGAAGCAGAAGTAGCCTGAGACTGTCTGGATTGATTTTTCCAAAAGCACAAGCTCATAGGAGAACTTACAGGTTTTAGCAAAGGGAAGAAAAGGAAGAAAGGGGTGTATGCAAAAGGAAAGGATCTGGAAAAACTTGAAGGAGTGCTCTCAGTCTACCCCAATACCCTGGGATGCGAGAGAAACAGAGAGGACCATGGATTCCAGAAGCCGGCAGTATTCATGCTGTTTTTGGCAATGTCCACAGAGGCAGCAAAACCCAGGAAAGGAATGACTACATGGTAGGTGGAGGCTGATGAGGCCCCAGGAAATCCCATAGTGGTTCCTTATGACCCAAAAGTAGCCTGGTATCACCTGAACACTACTGGCACAGAGAAGCCAGGTGGGTAGGGAAGGTTCACGTTTCAGTGGCAACCTGAAAATACATGGCTGATGAGCAAGTGTCCCCTGATTCTGGTATCACACTTCTGGGGGTGAAAGCCTGACAATGACTGATATTAAGTTTCCTGCCAGCCAGAGGGATGGGAGTTCAAATAAAGTTTAAATTGATTTATTTAAAATGAAGATAGGAACTATTTCTCGCATACTTGAATATATGGAATGAGTTCCAGACCCACTTCATATGTAAAACATTCAGTGTTTCCTCAGGCATATGGAAGATACTCAATTAATACTAGCTATCATTACTTATCAATCTGCATTGACAACTATGAAAAAGACAATGAGAAAACCTCTAATGTGAGACCATATTCTACGAGAGATAAGTTTGGATATACTGGTACTATTTTCTCTGAACCTGAACTTGGAACTCATTTCCCATTATAACACTTAACTGATTACCAGAATGGTTGGGATATACTTCAATGCTCTAGAGGAGGGCAGAAAAGGATAAGTGAAAGGATAAGACTGTGTAGTCTGGATTCAGTATTTTAGCCTTATCTAACTGGGTAAGGAAGAAGCCTTATTCCTTGGAACTACAGATACCTTCAAGGACTTTTGGACTGTTTTTGTTTTGCTTTGGGTGTTTAACCTGTAGTGGTGGAAGTCTCAGGTGGGGTAAATAATAACTTTTGGGTAAACAATGCCTTTGGCTGGTTTGGTGAAAAAAGTATTAACTTGAGATTTAATGTGATTGGGCTCTTGGCTATGAACTTTTGAGTTCTATGACTTAGGATGAGCTGAGGATGAGGTGATGACTGTTGTGTCAAGTAAGTGAAAGCTGTTGCCTTCCACCAGAAGCAAAAGTCTCAGGCTGTCAACCCACTTTGTGAGGCTCACCAAGAAAGACACAACTCGCACACTCACATAGGCAATGATGGAACAACACTTTACTCACAGAGGGACAAAGCAGGATCGGCCTTAATAGTGAGCTTAAGTCTCTCATTGGCAGTGGGTCTCACCTTGCAGCTGACACAGGGAGGTGGTCTGTGTTGTAGGCAGAGGACTTTGTTCCCTCCCTGCCAGGAACAGATATAGCAGTGGGATTGGTCAGGTGCCATATGATGCACACAATTAAGCAGAACATCCCAACATGGAAAAGAGATTTCCAAACAAATATGCCCAACATAGACTGACAGAGCTCTTTATTTCTCCATAAGGAAATGTTCCAGGCCCAGGACATTTTCTTATGTAACTGTTCAAAGGTCAAAACACTTTATGCATGTGACTTTATTTCCTAACATATTGTTTCCAGCAATGGCTAGTGTATACTTATCCCATTTTTGTTGATCTCTCTGCAAATAGCTTCTTGCCTGCCATTATCCTTTACTTTCTCAATCTTTAAGATTCTTAGACTTGGAGATTTGTTTTGGGGGAGTATATATCAGGCTACCAAAACAATTTTGGCTTTTCATCCAGGCAGAGAAGAAATTATAATTTTTTTATTTGGATTTTAACATTTGCCTAGTTCTAGTAGCCTGGGCTAGGAATTCTCTCCTGTGTGCTGAGCAAGGAAAATCTGGGCAACAATGTTGAAGAGATAGAGGTCATCTTTGGCTTTCTCCAGAGCTCACCCCTGTTTCTAGTCCTAACCTCCAGGGGTCCAGGTTGCTCAGAATACCTTCAGTTGTCATTCTAATATAGGGATTCACTGTAAGCCTAAGGTGACCACACATCTGGTTTACCCGGGACAGCCTTTATCTGCTTGTAAAAGTTTTCCGAATTCATCTTCCAAGTGTCAATATCTCTTTTGCCCTTCAAGATGGCAATTAGCCATTCTGAACAATTACTTCAGTATTATTACTGCTGCTAATAATAAACAGTTGTATTGAGGATTATGAACACACTGCCTCTATGGTAAGAGATGAATTTGCTCCCACATTTTTTACTGTTTCAGTGAGGGGAGGTGTGTTATCGTTCATTAACGTCCCAGAATCCAGGGTTTCTATATGTCCTGCTAAGTGCCACATTAAAAAATACTAGAGCCTCTAACCAAAAAGTGGCTCCAGTAAGAAAATCTTAGTAATACAGAAGGGATGGAATTGATGGACAAATAAGGAGGTAAGATAAGGTGGAGCCTTCTAGAAAAGCCAAGGAACTGCTCTCATCTTCCTTGAATGACTACGAAGTTTCAGCCCAAACTTAAAGTAGAAAACAAACTTTTAGCTCTAAGTCACAGACATGAAGGGATGAATGGTTTTCTGTGGGCTCTCTCAATCTATCAAAATCTTAAGTTTTGAGGTCACCCTGTTAGGCAGAGTTACATGAAACCAACAAGGGCACTGGCAACTTTCAAAAGTTTTCTTGACGCCAAATGGCAAATTCATTGGAGTAGAAGTGGAAGAAACATAAATGATGAAGTGTAGTGGTTAAGGGCACAGGTTTCAGGGTGAGAGACAAAGGTTTAAATTTTAGCTTGGTGTGATCTTGGTCAATTTACTTAAATCTCTGAGCCCATTTCCTCACCTGTAGGTGAAAAGGACAAATAATGTCTTTGGATTATTTTAAAAATAGCTTTGAACTTGCAGACCCCCCCTGAGAGAATCTTAGAAATCTCCAGAAGTCCCTGAGCACATGCTGACAACTGCTGACCTAGGCCCTAAGACTGTGATAAGAATTAAATGTGGTAATACACCATGAGGGTTTATCACAACACGTAGTGCGTAACAGAATCCCAATAATATTAACTATAGTTCAGTTTAGTTACTGTTAGTCACAAAACTCTTATGAAATGAAAGTATACCATATTGATACTGGACATGAGGATGCTGCGGACATGAGGATGTTGGCATCCTCAACCAGTATGCCAGGTCAACAAATCTTCTACTCTGTTTCCTGCTCGAAAGTGGCCTTCAAAATATGCAGATGTTGGGGTTCCAAGGTTATAATTTCATCTCTTTAATGGGATTTATACTCTTATATCCTATTTTATGGAATAAAATTTTAAACATGATTTGTAGCTTGTTGTAGAAAATTTGAAATGTAATGCAATGTAGAAATTAGAAATGCAAAATATAATACCACATTAAAACTCAACTACTGAAAGAAACCACAGTGAACAATTTGGTGGATTTTCTGCTGGTCTACTGTTTCAGTGCAAACATATGTCGTTTAGGGCTGTTTATAACATACAAAAGTAATTTTGTTTCCACAGTTAATTTATATGTGAGAGTTACCAAACTCCTAAAACTAAAAATTATTTTGGCTTTACCACAGTCTCAATCATCCAATTTCTGATTTCAGAACTTGTCAGGATGCCCTGCTTTATGTCTTCATTCAGCATGAAAATGGAGAATCTTGCCCTTAGTCCCGTGTGTAGACACAAATCACTCCTATGAATTTATAGTATAACTAATAACCAGTGAATGGAAAGTGAGATAGCTGTCTCCAGTAAAACCTGACGTAAACACAGATAATAATCATAGTAATAATAATAATAGATTAATTACAGATCACATGAAAAATTTTGTTTAGACTTCTATATATTTAACTTCTATATATTTAATATAGACTTCCATATAACTTAACTTATTTTTAAATATTTTCAAGTTTATTTATTTATCTTGAAAAAGAGAGTGCGAGCAGGGGAGGGGCAGAGAGAGAGAATCCCAAGCAGGCTCTGTGCCACCATTGTGGAGGCCAATGTGGGGCTTGAACCCATGAACCGTAAGATCATGACCTGAGCCAAAACCAAGAGTCAGTCGCTTAACTGACTGAACCACTCAGGTGCCCCTTTAAAGTTTATTTATTTTGAAAGAGAGAGAGAGAGCGAGAGAGAGAGTGAGCGCTCGTGTGCAAGTAGGAGAGGGACATAGAGAGGGAGAGAGAATCCCAAGCAGCCTCCACACTAACCCAACATGGGGTTCGAACTCACCACCCTGGGATCATGACCTGAGCTGAGATCAAGAGCTTATGGCTTAACCAACTGAGCCACCCAGGTACCCTTAACTTATTTTTAAAAATTTTTTATTTTTAAAAAGTTTTAAATATATATACTTCCCTAGAAAGCTACTTATTTGCTGTCACTGTTTACTAAAGATTCATTAAACAATGATCATTTTAAGTAACTTATTTATTAAGTGCTTTATTAAGTATCCACTATGCGCCAAAAGCTGTGCCAGGCCCTCAGGATACAATGGTGACAGGAGCCATGGAGCTGTCACGGAGCTTACAGCGCAAAGGGAGAGACAACAAATAAACACATAAACTTAGACATAAACAAAACTAAAAATTGTGATAGGTGTTTCTGAGGAAAAAAAGAGAATAAAGGTAAATTACAGGGTCACCCAGAAGAAACTACTTCAGATAGAAAGTTTAGGGAGAGCTTCTCTACAGGGGTGCCATTAAATTGAGAACAAAATAGTAAGTGGTATTTTATACAGTGAAAAGTGGAGCAAGAGGACAACAGTCTGCCTGGGGATGCTGAGGTGATAAAAAGCTGGGTACCCTGCCCTAACCAGAAAGGGTCCTTTGCTGGAATGATGAGTGAGCCAGGGCACCATGGATCATGGACCTGGACTGGATTGGTTAGGGACCAGATCATGTGGGGCTTTTTGCAGCCTGTTCTAAGTGGGTTGAAAATCACTCTAAGTGGGATGCAAAGCCATTGGTTTTAAGGAAGAGAGTGACAAAATCTGGTATTTAGCAAACAATCTGGGTAGAGCTGTGCACCAGAGAGTTGACCTAGCTCAAAGAGGGCAGGGGCCGCAGCTTTGGAGAGAAATGGATGAAACAGATCTGTGCTTCAAAGACAGAGTGGACAAGACTTACTGATGGCTTGATGGCATATGAAGGAGTGAAAGGGGCAAGCACAGAATTTAAGTTTCCATTTTATGTTACTGGTGGATGGAGACACCATTTACAGGCTAGGAAACACCAAAGGAGGAAGATAATTGCAGAGGAAGATCAAGAATTCATTTTTGGACATGCTATTCTCACACTCATATACTCATAATTCCAGGCCATCCCAGCTCTTCAGAGACATGGCTCTACATCCCTGCTCCCATGAGGGTGGCTGAAAAACATGCTGCCAGGTAGCTTTAACACTGAATGAATTTGTGGCACAGAATTTGTGGCTGGTGGTCAACAAAATGTTGGGAGGCAGTTATTGTATTAGGATTCTGTTTTGAGTGGCAGAAAACCAATTTAAACCACAACAAAGGGACTTTATTGCTTCATGTATCCGAAAAAGTCAGGACTGCCCCAGGCACACCTGGATATTCAAGTATCCAAATGATATTGTTCTCTCCTCTTTCTCTCTCAGTCTCTCTCCATCTGTCTCTGACTACTTTGGTCTTTCTATTTTTCTTTCTTCTGTAATGTTTGATTCTTAGGCTCTCTCTTCCTGATGGAAAAGTTTTTTAAGTTTTTATTTATTTATTTTGAGGGCATGGGAAGAGAGAGAGGGAGAGAGAGAATCCCAAGCAGGCTCCATGCTGTCAGTGCAGAGCCTGATGTGAGGCTCAAACTCACGCACCATGAGATCATGACCTGAGCTTAACTGACCAAGCTACACGGGTACCCAGGGAAATGACTTTTAGCTTCAAATGTTCATAGTCCTCATAGCTCACACTCTGAAAAGCAGTGTAAGAGCCTCTGCCTCAGGGTCCACAAATCATGTGCTCATGATTTCTAATTACCACAGGAATGGAGTTCCCTGGACAGTCTGGATCCCATGTTCACTCCTAGGCAGGGCAGAGTTGCCTACTAGCATGACAAGAAACAGGCTCAGCAAAGACAATGGTTGAGTTCCCAGAAGGGGGGGGGGGTACTGAGTAGGCTAAAAATTAGGCAATGACAAGAAACAATGACTTTATTCTCAGAATTGTTATCTGTAGCTCTTCTCTTTGGCAGGGATTGCATTGACAGACCACTTATATATTAAAGCCAGATCGTGACAAATACTTGCCTTCTGTATGTACAAATAATGCTTATACGTATTGCTATTTTTAATAGTAGGAGGTACACATCCACCCTAATCCAGAGATGGCATCAAGTAGTCACGTAATTAAAAAGAAAGGTGGAAAAAATGTTGAAAAAAAAAGGTTATGATTTCTAAAGAAATAATAATCTAGTGAAACTCTGCACAGTATGTTGAGGAATATAGATGAAATAAGAAATTATAAAGTTGATTATTGTTGGTGCTGGGTACATAGAAGTTTATTATACCATCCTATTTTATTTGTATATGTTTGAATTTTTCCTTAATAAAAGTTTTATAAATGGGTAAGGTTGGCAATGAGTAATGGCAGAAGGCATGATCTTTTGTATTTATTTATTTAAGTTATTATTACTATTTCTTTTTGGAAGAAATACAGAGATGCACGAGTTGGGGGTGGGTAGAGAGAGAGGGCGACAGAGAATCCCAAGCAGGCTCCTCAACGTCAGCACAGAGCCCAATGCAGGGCTTGAGCCCACAAAACCTTGAGGTCATGATCTGAGCTGAAACCAAGAGTCAGATGCTTAACCAACTGAGTTACCCAGGTGCCCTCAGAACACATGATCTTTTAAATGACAACTAGAAATAATTGTTTTGTGTTTCAAGATGTCATTCTTCCCAAACTCCCGAAATAGTATTATGCTATGGACTTGGTATGGGAATCAGATGGGAATCTGTACTAAATCCATCCATCATAGCCCATAATTAGCCAGTTATCTAAGTCAAAGGCTAAGGTTAAAAAAAGAAAAAAAAAACCCTGCAAATAACCTTGTAGTATTCTCAGCAGACTTCTCTAAAAGAGGAAAATATATGATAGTTGCCATAATGGAAATGCCATGCATTAGGTCATCTGCTCCTTGGATAGAAATTTGAAAGGATTCCAGGATTATAGTCTATTAAAAAAGAGACACAAATTTCAAATGGAATGCATTAAGCTATTGAGTTTAATGTCTTTATAATACCAAAGATTTCCTTTTTTAAAAATTAGATAGACTGTACTTTGAGTTCCATCTATAGGGTTGAAAAGAGAAAAAAGGAAAAACAACAAAAAAGACTAGTATTCACTGTTTCACAGCAGTCCCTTGGTGGTTCAATCTTCCCAACGCACTTTATTTAGCTTAAGCCTTTTAATTCACTCCATCATAGGAGAGATCAATACCCAGATCCAGTAAGGAATTCTACAAAGTCCATGGCTCTTGACCTTGGTTTATAGAGTTGGGTAAATAAATTTGCAAGGTGTCAACTAAGAATAATCTCAGCTTCTATATGACCTTACTCATCAACTTTATATGTATCTTTTTTGTAAACTATATCCAATGGCCAAACTCGAGTTTTCTTAGATGAGTATATTATTTTTGTTATACTAGAAAAGATTTAGAACATAAGAGGCTTGACATTATATTTCAGGTTTAATAAGCTTACAGATAGTTTCTTTCCATTTTTATTTTGCATGTCACCTCACTAACTTGGCTATGGTATATAAAGCTGGCTACGGTACATAAAATGTGTGTGTGTGTGTGTGTGTGTGTGTGTGTGTGTGTGCATGTAGGCTAAAAGAGAAACACACACGAACCCATATGGTAAAATAGTTGCTTTTTAAAATTTGAACCAATTTTTCCCTCAATAAATGTTTCTGTTGTTCTGACTTTGTGTAAAAATATGAAAAAGGAAGTATCAAGTGTGATTGGCCTTATTTGACCTACTACCTGTATGAACCAAAGGGAAACAATAAAATCAGGAAATGTCCTTTGAGGGCACAAACTTGGCCAGATGACAGACCTTCATGCTCATTCTTAGTTCCACCATATTGATTGGAAACAGCACCTTAGAGGAAGAGCATCTGGGTCTTTTGTCATTTGCTATCTTGTTTCCTTTGTCCTCTGTTTTTGCTTGGTAATTGATATGGCTGGTATACCCAGAGAATTTTTGAGCTCTGGGCACAGATTTCCACATCGAAAAGTAAACAAAGAGATTCCAGCCAATTCCATTGAGTGGGGATGCTCAGTACAGTCAGGTGTGATGTAGTCACACAACAGGCATGAGTTAAGTTGATACATGTTTCCCTGCAATGATGCATTTGCTTCTATGCTACATTTGGCACCAAATACGAACCTTTCCCAACTTAGCAATTTCAATTCCTTCCATTAAACTCTCCGTGTTCATCTCTTGTTTTTCTGACCATCTGTGCTCAGAGTCTTCTATCACAAAATTCATAAATATCTTTGCTAAACTAAACAAATCAGTTTTTCCTTAGATCAAAGAAAGAGACCCATTTCAAACTCCCCAAATTCCGTAGAATAACAGAAAGTTTAGCTTCTGTCTCCTTTTGGACCTAGATTAGCTGGTGGACTGAGGCCACATATTTTTGGAACACCATTGTTTCTCAGCAATTTTATAACATATAGTTCCTTCCTCGAATTCTTTAAAACAAGAAATCATAGAGAAAGAAATTATGGCTAATTTTTGGTTTTTTGCTCAAAGAGTTTGAGATTCATAACTGCATCAACTAGCCAGTAGTTCCTAATGCAAAATATTACACGTTGTAGACACTCAAAAATAATTCACTGAATGAATTAATACGTGAATACTGCATATTTCATTGAATTACACCTATTTTTTGTAAATGCCTAACACAGGCCTAACACATAGTAGCCATCCAATAAATGTTAGGTAAAATTAATATGCATATTTGAGCAATTGGATATAATAGCTATAAATCAATGACTTTATTCATAAAGGTATTGATTCAACAACTATTTGTTCAGAATCTACTCTTTCCTGAGCGCAGTGCTAATACTGGCTGAGACAGAGATGCAATCCCTGGTCTTGCAGGGTACATGCTATGGGTGCAACAGATATTAACCCAATTACACTTAGGGCTTTGTAGTAGGAGAGAGCATAACAAAGAAAAATTCTGTATACTCTAGGCGAACAAAGCCTCAAAGAAGACTTCCCTGAAAAACAGATGTTTAATCTGAGACCTAATGGATAAGTAGGAAAGATAGGAAATAGGATATAGTTGATGCACTGTTCCTGACAAAATGTTTAACCTGAATCTAATCTTGAGGAAGAAATCAATTAAATCAAGATTTTGCGACGTTTTTCAAAATAGAATGTTGGTGAAGGAAAATTTGGGCAATTGAGGACTAAGATAAGATGGAGTTCATCATATAACCAGTAGTTTTAGCTGTTAAATTATCCCCAAACCCAGCAGTTCAAAATGGTAGTAAACACTGATGATCTCTCAGTTATGAGAGTCAGGAATTCAGGAACAGCTTAGGTGTGTGGTTCTGGCTCTGAGTATATCCTGAGGCTGCAATCAAATTGTTATTCAGAACTGTAATCTGAAAGAGGGGGTCGGTCAGCACATAGCAGGTATGTTAAGCTCAGTCTCTCACATTGTCACACCTTGTTCTCCTCCTCCTCTTCCTCTTTCTCCTTTTTCTTCTCCTCTCCTCCTCCTCCTCCTCCTCCTCCTCTTTTACCTCCTTTAAAAATGTAACAAACTATTCTAGGTTTGAGTGCCATATAACAACAGGCCATGGGAGGGACTTGGCCCAGGTATTATAGCTTGCTGACCCCTGATCCAAAGGCTTGACTGGGACTATAAGATCTATTTCCAACAGTGGCTCATTCACACAGTTGTTGGCAGGAGGCCTCAGTTCCTCAGCATGTGGTCCTCTCCACATAGTTTCTTGAGGGTCCTCATGTCAAGGCAGCTGTCTCCCCCCAGAATGGTAGATCCAAAAGCAAGGATAAGAGGGGCACCTGGGTGGCTCAGTCAGTTATGTGTAGGACTTCAGCTCAGGTCATGATCTCACAGTTTGTGAGTTCGAGGCATGCATCCAGCTCTCTGCTGTCAGCACAGAGACTGCTTTGGATCCTCTGTCCCCCACCCCTGCCCTCACCCCACTCGCGTATGCATGCTCTCTCACTCTCACTCTCTCTCTCTCAAAAATATTCAAAAGCAAAAGCAAGGAAGATGTCACAATTCCTCTTATGACCTAGTCTTGGAATTCATACATGGCCACTTCTGCCACATTAGAAGCCATTAAATTTAGCTCACATCCAAGGAGAAGAGGACCCACCTTTCAAGGGAAGGATTATCAAAACTATGTGGACAAACTTTTAAAATAACACAACAGTCTTGTCCTCCGTGATTCTCATCCTCATGGTGAGGAAAAAGTTAGAAAACAGCATCAGGCACTTAAAAATTACCTTCTTTACTCCAAATAGTTTTTATAGTTAAGAAGTGGAGTGGATGATACTTGAAAGCAAAGATCTCTTTTAAAGTATCTATAATATTGATAAGTATCTTATAACCAAATTGGAGTTGATCTCCAAGTTTGAATAATGATAGCATGGAAACTGATAAGGGAAAACAAATGGTGAGCTAAAAGGTCCCTTTTAACGTTTTTGTCCTTGTTGACACTGCAATTAAAATCATACTATTGTTCTGAGGCCTGGTGGCTATAATGTCCATTGTGATGTCATCTGGAGCAAAGAGTGTACATAATAGGTGCTGATTAAATCCAATATTACTTCAATGAAGAATTATGGCCAGTATTGAAACCTTTATGGCTCTGGAATGACACTGGAAACTATCATGGTTAGATGTTACCTTCACATCCAAATTAAAAACATAAATCACCACAAAATAACTGATGAAAGGAGCAATGTTATTTTGTCCTTGTTGTAGAGGCTTACTGCACTGAGAAGTATGCCTGCACTTACAAATGGATTAAGATACTAGCCCTGTGTCCAGACAGTGTAGTCTCCCTATTTAACAACAGGGGCTTCAAGAACTCCCCAGCAAGTAGGCTAATACTAACTCTAGTAATACGGGTTTTTCACATCAGTTGTTGAGGGTGAACTTAAAGCAGTCAGAATTCAATTGTGTTTAGAAAACACACATATATTTTTTGTTACCATTAGTTATAAACACAAAATTACATTTCTCCTGCATCAGGGATTTTGACTATAATACTGAATGAATAGTGGTAAAGCAAATGACGGTTTAAAAAAATAGTTCTGAAATTGTCAGTTCTTACATAATTGAACAATGACCATCACCACAGAAAGGACATCTTAACCTCAAGTCCTCTGTTGACCATTTTCACCATGTTTAAAAATTACCAACTCCGAAGTGTAGTAAAGTGAGTCAATATCACATTCCTATGAGGTACATTAATAAGTTCTAGGGGGGAAAAGACATTTTGCAATTACTATGTTTAAGGTCTCCACAATCATTACAAGGAAAACCTTTCTCCTTGACAATAGCAGCAATTACTTTTTAAAATACTTCTTAAAAGTAATTCAAAGATCTCTTCTTAAAGGATTCTCACATAGCTAAAGGCTCTAGTATCGACATTTCTCAGATTTTTTAAGGTTCTCTGGAGGAGAGGAAACAAGGAGCCATCTTTGAGGTAAGTTGTTATATTTTAATCAGTCACCAAATGCTACTATGACTTTCAAAATTCAAAATATTCCTCTGAGGCAAAAATCACTGGAGCGACACGATAAGCCCAGTTTAAGAATATGTATAATAAATCAGAACAAAGGACACTGTTTCTGCTAAAATAATGAGCATTATGTGACTTTAGCTTCTTGGAAACCATTAATCAAAACATACAATTGCCCCTTTTCTGCTCAAATATGATGATGCTAGAAGAAACTGATAATTGACGGAGTCCATTTGAAATGGAATAGCATTTCAAAGAAAGAAACTGAAATATAAAAACGAGAGATGCCTTTGACTTCAACAATCTCCCCTTCAACTTGAGGACTTTGTGATCAGCAAAGTTATTAAAATAACTAGAACACAATTTCTTAAGACATCCTTCAGAAACTGAAGCTGAAACTGGTTGAAATCTTATGAGATGGCTAAACAGTTGAATGTTTTCAGAGGAATGTGTGCATCATTGGTTTGCCTGCTTTGGGGTTTCTGGTGCAACCTGAAATCCAAGGGAGTGACATGGGGAAAGCCTGGGGGAGAATTTCTGCCTTCCTGATATTTCTAGCACTCCAAGATGAGGTGATTTTAGTTATTTATAAAATTTCTTTTCGTTTGAAGTGCTTCTGTTTAACATTACATAGTTTTGAACACAAACTCTTGTTTCTAAGAATACTTTCAGGATCATAGTTTTGATAAGTTCCAAGACAGGAAAAGGCCATCAGTGGGTTGTGTTGAGGCTAAGATGAAGGACTGAACACACTAACCTTTGTTCACATCATCACAAGTACTTTCCTGATAAAGTGCCATGATGTCATAAACAATGCTCTACGATACTGTGCAATGAGGCTGGAAAAGCAGTTGTGATTTATATAAAAATACTCTGGTGGTCATCACCAGTAATGGCAAATGAAACATAGTAAAAGGAAAAAGAAGCATGTGGTGTTTTAATGGGCTTTTGTAAGCATTTTTTTTAAAGCTCATTTGAATTTACATTAGTGCTCCTTGAAAACTGCAAGAAACTTGATAAATGAGCATGTTAATAAAGTTAAATTGTAAGCAGTTTGAAACGATAATCTCATATATTTTGTAAAATTATTGCCTGTCGTTTTTGTAGACTGCAACTCTACACAGGGTCCAAGATTAAGGAAAAAACAGGGAAAAATGGGAAAAGGTACCTTACAGAGGACTGGAACACTGTAAATCATTTAGTTCTGAATTCTTTAAAATTAGGAGTAATAAACTTCTGAAAGATTTGTAGCCATGCTTGGGAAATAGTGATTGGTGAATATACATACATATACATATACATATACATATACATATACATATACATATATTCACCATTAAATTGCCCATAAAGGATATGTCAAGGGGACAACCTGATACTGCTACAACTTTGTCATTTCAGCATTATAATAAAAGAAGTTTCAAGTTCAAAACAATGAATACAGTGAAAATTTTAAAATAGCCATGCCACATTCCAAAAAGTATATTTTGAAAAATAATTTATTTCAGAGAGAGAGAGAGTGACTGAACGCATGAGCAAGGGGAAGGGTAGAGGGAGAAAGAGACAGAGAGAGAGAGAGAGAGAATCTTAAGCAGGCTTGATGCTCTGTGCAGAGCCCAACGTGGGGCTCAATCCCACAATCCTGGGATCATGACCTGAGCCAAAATCAAGAGTTAGATGCTCAACCAACTGAGCCACCCAGACACCCCCCAAAGAGTGTATTTTAAACATTACAACTCATACCCTGTTTTCAATGGCACTGTTCCATTTGCTTATTGGCTCCTATTGTCAGTCAGTCATTATGGAATATTCTGAGCCTTTACTATATGCCAGGCTCCATGACCAGTCACAGATAACAGTACAATGCAATAGTGGGAAAGTTTGATATGGTTCCTGTTGCATGATGTTTATATTCTGGTGACGGAGCAAACAATTAGCCTTTCATAAACACACACACACACACACACACACACACACACACAAATAGGTAGGGTGATCAGGGATGGTCCATCTGAGAGACATATAAGGTGAAACTGGAACTGAAGAAATGGGTGGAGGTAGACAGAGATCAAGCATGGGCAGCTCTTCAACTACATTTGTCTATGAAAGGGAGCAGTGAATGTGGCAGTTGTTAGAAGGGGATGTGGCATCAACAGAGACATGTTTATTTGCTTTTAGAAGGAGATAGTAGAGCATATAAGTATGATGATGAAAATGATCCTTTAGACAGAAATTGATTGATGATGCAAGAGTGTGAGGGTTTAACTGAGGGCAAAGCCCTTGAGATGGTGGTGAGGATGAATGGGATCCCAAGTAGTTGTAAAGAGATAGGACCTGATGAGGGAACATCCACTGGGAAGAATACAGATGTGAGTTGTGCAGCTCTGGTGGAATAAGGGGAATGGGTTTGTGTCTCATGGCTTCCCTTTGCTTCATGAAGTACAAGAGGAGGTCATCACCTGTGAGAGGGTTGTTAGGTCGTGTGGGAGAAATAAGAGAAATATGAAGTCACAGAGGGCTTCTCAGACATATTGCCCCATGTATTACAGAATGGTTAACAAAATCCTTGGCCTCTACCAACTAGATGCCAACACTACATCCATTAAGTCATGACAGTCAAAAATATCTCCAAACATCAACATATATACTCTTAAGGAAAAAAAAAATGTCCTGCTTTGAAAACCACTGCCCTAGAGCAACTACTAGAAAAAGAAAACATAGCTAATAAGCCATAGTGAAGATGAATGGAATAAGACATATTCAATTAGTGCAAAAGAAGGCAGGAAATAAGGGGGAAAAGGTACAATAGATGAGACAAATAGCAAACTGGGAAGAGGATTTAAATCCAATCATGTTAATCATTACACTAAGTGTTGATGGCCTAAACATCCTGATTAAAGGCAAATATTATTAAATTGAATCAAAATGCAAGCCTCAATTATATTATCTGCAGGGAAATTCAATTTAAACATATAGATGTAGATGTTAAAGCGGGCAAAGGAGAAAAGTGTTAAAGTGTTAAAGGAGAAAAAATGAAAAAGATATGTAGCATGGAAAAACTAATCAAGAGAAAGATGAAGTAAATATATTCCTATCAGATGAAGTAGACATCAGAACACAGGATATATATACAGCCAGGATAAAAAGAGCCATTACATTTTATCAATGCATCAATTCATCAAGAAGATGAAACAGTATTCATGTGCTTGTACATAGTAACAGAGCTTCAAAATGCATAAAGCAAAAACAGACAGTGAAAAGAGAATAATAGATCAATGATTAGCTCAGTGACTTTACAACTGATCTCTCAGAAAATGGTAGAAAATGAAGTTTAAAAAAATTAGCAAATATATGGCAAATCTGAATATCTGAGCCTAATTGTCATTTATAGTCTACTTCAACTTTCAACAGAAGAAACCATGTTCTTTTAAAATACACCTGGGAGGGGCACCTGGGTGACTTAGTAGGTTGTGTCCAACTCTTATTTTCTGCTCAGGTCATGATGGTTTCGGCTCAGGTTATGATCTCATGGTTTGTGAGTTTGAGCCCCACGTCTGGCTCTGCTCTGACAGTGTGGAGCCTGCTGGGGATTCTCTCTCTCCCTTTTTTTGCCCCTCTCTGCTCATGCATGCTCGCTCATGCTCTCTCTCTCTCAAATAAATAAATAAATAAATAAATAAATAAATAAAGCAAAAAAAATATTCAAAATACACTTGGAATATTTACCAAAATTTTGGACCATGAAACAGATTTCAGTAAATTAAAATGTTTGACATCATACAAAATAAGTTTTCTCACAGCAATGAAAGAAACAGAAAGACACCTGAAAAAAATCCTTAAATATTTGAAATTAAATACTCTTCCAATAATCCACGGATTAAAGAAGAAACCCAAAAGTAATTAGAAATTAGTTTGAAGTGAATGAAAATGAAATAGATCATATCAAAATTTGTGAGATGGTACTAAAATAGTGCTGAAAAGGAAATTTATGGCAACAAATGTTTATATTGGAAAATTTTAAGAAGTCTTAAATGAATGATTACGCATTCATCTTAAAAACTAGAAAAAGAAGATAAAATTACAAACAAAGCAGGAAGGAAGAAAACAACGCTAAGAGCAAAAATCAATTAAATAAAAAGCAGTAAATCTATTTAAAAAGGTAATGATATTAAAAGCTGGTTATTTTTAAATGAGTAACAATTTGATAAATGTCTAGTCAGACTGAATAAGCAGGAGAAGAAGAATAGCAAATTAACAGCATTAGGAATGAAAGAGGGGCCATCACTACAGACTCTACATACATTAAAGGGTAGCCAGTAAATATTATGAACAACTTTATGTTAATAAACTTGAAATGGGCAATGCCCATGAAATGGGCAAATTCCTGGAAACACACAAACCAAAGCTCACTCAAGAAGTAACAGATAACATGAATAGCACTGTATCTATTAAAATAATTGAATTTGTAGTTTAAAACCTTCCCATAAAGAAAACTGCCAGCCCAGATGGCTTCACTGATGAATTTTACCAAAATACTTAAGAAAGAAATAATACATATTCTACACAAACTCTTACAGAAAATAGAACACAAATGGAAAAAAAAACCTTAACAAAATGCCAGCAGACTGAATCTTGCTATATATAAAAAGGATACTGTCTCATGAACAACAGAGCTTATCCAAAGAATCTGAGGTTGTTTCAACATCCCCAAATCAATATAATTCACCATTTAAACAGACTGTAAAAGCAAAACCATGTACTCAGCTCAATAGATACAGAAAAATAATTTGACAGAATTCAACACCCATTCATCATAAAAATTCTCACTAAATCAGAAATGGTAGGAAACTTCTAAAACCTAATAAAGGTCATCCATGAACAACTGACAGCTAACGTCAGACTTGATAGTGGAAGTCTGAATGCTTTTCCTCTCAGATACCCAAGGCAAGGGTATCCACTCTCACTACTTCTATTCACATTGTATTGGAAGTCCTAGTCAGTGATGTAAAGCAAGAAAAAATAAATAAAAGGGATAGAGATTGGAAATAGAGAAACATACGGCTTTATTTGCACATGATATGGTCATCTATATAAAAAATCTAAATCATCTACAAAAGTACCTCTAGAATTAGTGAGTTTAACAAATTCGCAGGATAGAAAATAAATATAAAAATCAATTGTTTTTCCATATAGTAGCAACAAGCAACTGTAAATTAAAATTCAAATGTCTATACCACGAATAATAGCATTAAACCAGGAAATATTTAGGGATATATATAACAAAATATTTATAAAATCTAAAATATTAGTGAAACAAACATTACTAGGAAAATTAAGTTCTAAATATTGGAGAAATATATCATTTCACATGTCAGAAAACTTAAATTTGTTAAGATGTCAGTTCTCCCCTAATTGTCTATAGATTTGTATATGTCATTGCAATCTCAATCAAAATCCCAGAAGTTCCTTTTCTAGAAATTGAAAAGCTCTTCTTAGATTTAGATGAAAAAAAAAAAAACAAAACTTAAGGTAGCCAAAGTTTTTGAAAAAAATAAGTAAAGTTAGGGACTCTCCCACTACTTGATTTCAAAACTTACTGTAAGCTCTAGCAATTAAGATGGAATGGAAACACATAGTTCTATGAAGCTGAATAGCATTCAGAAATAAACATGTACAGACATTAACTTTCAACAAAGCTACCAAGGTAATTCAAGAACAGAGAGTGGTCTTACAGAACAAAGGATGCCTAGATGATTTGACATCCATATGCAAACTAATGAACTGTAACCTACATCTCAGACCATATACAAAATACAGCTCAAAAATGACCACAATCCTGGATGTATGCCATGAAGCCATAAAACTTCTGGAAGAAAAAATAAAAAATCTTTGTGACTTAGAGTTACAAAGACTTAAGATACAAAAAACATAAACTATCAAAATTAAAAGCTGTTGCTCTTTGAGAGACATTCTGGAGACAGTGTGAACTAAGCTACAGCCTGGGGAAAAATATTTGAAGACGATTTATTTGATAAACTACCTGTACATTTCTACATTAAAAAGTACTCAGCCATACTCAGCATACTACAAATACTACAGTATCTCAAGAGCACCCTGCCAAGTGAAAAAAGTGAGAACGCGATGCTATATGATCCCATGTATGTAAAATTTTGGGACAAGACAAACTAAAAGAGGGAGAGAAATCAGTTAGTGGTTTGTTAGGGGCTCTGGAAAGGAGGAGAGTGTTGATTTGCAAAAGATCAAGAAGGGCCTTTTTGGGTGATAGAAATAGGGGACAGAATTGTTTCAAATTGGTAATGACAACATGACTGTACACATTTGTTAAAACGCATCGAGGGGCGCCTGGGTGGCGCAGTCGGTTAAGTGTCCGACTTCAGCCAGGTCATAATCTCGCAGTCCAGGAGTTCGGGCCCCGCGTCGGGCTCTGGGCTGATGGCTCAGAGCCTGGAGCCTGTTTCCGATTCTGTGTCTCCCTCTCTCTCTGCCCCTCCCCCGTTCATGCTCTGTCTCTCTCTGTCCCAAAAATAAATAAACGTTGAAAAAAAATTTTTTTTAAACGCATCGATCATTTAAAGGGTGGAATTTACCTCACATAGTTTATATTGCAATAAACCTGACCATTCCCTCTCAGAGAGGGACAGGGAGAAAGAGAGACAGAGAGGGATAGGAGGAGGGAGAGAGAGAATAAATAAAAGAAATGGGATGTTTCTGTACTGCTATTTACTATGTACACATGCAAAGGGTAAGAAATAAAAAGAGAAATTTCACTGTAACAATTTCAACAGAAAAAAGGAGTAGCTGAAGCTAGTGTTTATTGAGGGGATTCAGTATGTCAAACACTTTACTATCATTGTTTTCAATTAATTCCCACAACAATATAATATGAGGCAGTACTACATGAGGACTACATTTTGCAATGCTATTTGTGAAGAACTTAGAAACTTCCCGGCATATTGTAGGTGGCATGTAACTTTCTATTAATTAAATGAAAATAATTGTGTTATTGAACACATTTTACAGGTCAGAACCTTGGCTTTGTGAGTTGAGGGTCATGTGGGAGCTTACACAGGTGCCAAACAGCGGACCTGTGATTCAATTCAGGCATCCTACTCCAGATGCCAAGTTCACTATCAACCCCTTCCATAAATTTCCCAGCTTCTGAAGGACCAATACAATAAGGAAGCTTCCTCTTGCCAAAAATAGGATCCTCTGGAAAGCCTCATGCAGCTGACCTTTCTTCTTCATTCCATATTGCTATTTTGGTTCATCTTCTTTCTTCAACTGCTACTCCCATTTCTTAACTGGTTTCCAGTGCATTGTACACAAATGACTGGGTTATTTTCCTATATAAGCATTATTGATCACATCATTTAACTGCCTATAATGTTCTGTTGGCTGCTATTATCAGTAAGATACAAATCCAAATCCAAACATGTAGCATTAGGGACTTACATGTCTAGCTTCATTTCCTTACATGTCTAGCCCCACAACTCTTCTCTCTTCCTTTTATTATCCATACTCACTCCTGCCTTATTAAGCTTCTAACCTATTTGTAGGCAAAACAAGCTTTTGCACAGATTTTGCTCTGTTTTTTTAATGTTCATTTATTTATTTTTGAGAGAGAGAGGGCACACACACACACACACACACACACACACACACACAATGGGGGAGGGGCAAGAGGGAGACACAGAATGTGAAACAGGCTCCAGGATCTGAGCTGTCAGTGCAGAGCCTGATGTGGGGCTTGAACCCATGAACTGTGAGATCACATGTCCTTCCTTAACCGACTGAGTCACCCAGGCGCCCCAGACTTTGCTCTGTTTAAATACAGCCCCACTTTCCCTCTTTGCCTCTTTGTAAGTTAGCAGTGCTTTCAGCTGTTAGTAAGAAAACCTGACCATAGTGATTTAAACAAATTGGGATTTATTTTTCTCTCTCAACAAGACTAGAGGTAGGAAGTTCAGGGATGCTATGGTGACCCAAAACAATGTCAGGGAAATGGGCTCCTTCCATCTCCCTGTTCTCTCCTTGGAGGCCACTTGGCTTTCACCTCTGCCACATCTCTTTCCAGGCAGTGTTATCTGTATACTGGCAGGTGGAGGGAGGGAAAGCAAACAGCAGCCTTCGATTCATAAGGCTTTGTCTGCTTAATTCAGGAAGGGCAGCCTTTTTCAGCCAGCCTTCCCTTACCTCTAATTTGACAGATTGAACCAACTGATGGCAAAGAGGACAGATGTTACCTGGACTGGTTTAAACTGATTTCAATATAGCCCATATAACTTGCCTCAAGATCAGGAAATCTCTTTGGGGTTCTTGAAAAAATAAAACTCCATTTTCAGAGAACAGGGGGTGTCACGGATGTGGATCTGTCGGACCTATCCAACTCGTACACATCCTTCACAGCCCAGCTGACATGGCAACTTGTCTGTTAAGCACTCCTCATTTTGCCTTAAGCTGGGTTGGTTATTTTGCCCTCTATACTCCAGGAGTATTTGGAGTGTGAGTCAGCAGTGTCATTGACCATGATTTCACTGGGATATCTGTCTTTTGCCTTATTTATCCTTCTTGGGTTGCATGTTCTTCAAGAGAAAGGACTGTCTATATTGTTTTTGCATCCTCAAACCCTAGATTCATACCTCACACAGAAAATACCAGGTCAGTGTGTTAAATAGACAGTTGAACCCATGATGCTAGGAATCAGAGAGCCTAGATTATTTTCAATTACTGAATAATAATAGCTCACACTTATATAGCACTTACTATGTATCAGACACTCTTTTAAGGACCTAAAATCCTAAAACAACAACATGAGGTAGGTACTTTTATTATCTCCAATTTATAAATGAGAAACCCGGGACACAGAGCATTTAGGTGACTTGTCCATGGTCATTGAATAAGAAAGACTCAGTTTCCCTCCCACCCTCACCTCGTGTGCCTCCTTTACTACTCACACACAACACAATACTTCTTACTTTTCTGGACAACTGTGGGGTTTTGTCTTCCCCACACCAAGCAATTCCCTGTGATGCTAGCTGGGTGTGCTACAAGTCAACACAATTATGACACCATCTACCTGGAGGCACCTGAAATTCCATAGGTTAAGGGTTCAGTTCCATAAGACTACTCCCCACCATCACCATCCATTTCAGATGCCATTAACAAGCCCTGGTTACCACCTGTGCTTCTGATCAACGAGCTATAGATCAGCGGTTCCCATGACCCTTCCTTGGGTTCCCTTCATTTGCTACAGTGGCTCACAGAACATAGGGAAGCACTTACTTACATATACCTGTATATTAGAGGATATAATAAAGGATACAGATGAACAGCCAGATGAAGAGATAAATAGGGCAAGGTCTGGGAGGGTCCAGAATGCAGGAACTTCTGTTTCTGTGCAGTTGGGGGGGTGTCACCCCTCAGTACGTCAATGTGTTCACCAACTTGCAGCTCTCTGAACCCCATGCTATTGAGATTTTATAGAGGCTTCCTCACATACGCATGATCAATTATTAACTCCACTTCTGGTCCCTCTTCCCTTTCTGGAGGATGTGGCAGAGGGTAGCTAAAAATGCCAAGCATCTAATCATGGCTTGGTCTTTCTGGTGACCAGCCCACTTCCAGGAGTCATTCAGAAGCCCACCCAGAATTGCCTCAATAGAGCAAAAGATGTTCCTAGTGTTCTTATCACTTAGGAATTTACCAGAGTTTTAGGATCTCTGTGCCAGGAACCAGGGGCAGAGGCCAATACATCTATTTTCTATTATCGCACTGATGCTTGTTAAACAGGCAGCATGGGGCTGGTCCAGCTCCAGATCCTCTTAACCACTATGGTGTGATATGCAGAAAACTAACTTCTCTGAGCTTTAACTTTATTTATGGTGTATTTCTCACTGTGGGGAAGCAGGAGGAAATCCATCAGATCTTCTAGAGTGCATAGAAATCCTTGTCTGTAGAAATATGGATATCATAAAACCACAACTTTTGGGGGCACCTGGGTGGCTCAGTCTGTTAAGCATCTGACTTCGGCTCAGGTCGTGATCTCACGGTTCATGAGTTTGAGCCCTGCGTCGGGCTCTGTGTTAATGGCTTAGAGCCTGGAACCTCCTTCAGATTCTGTGTCTCCCTCTCTCTGCCCCTCTCCAGTTCGCATTCTGTCTCTCTCTCTCTCAAAAATAAATAAACATTAAAAAAAAAAAACCCACAACTTTTGGTCATATAATCTAACTTCCTAACTCATGCAATCACTTGACCAACTAACCAACAAATATTTATTGCATGCTTCCCAGATACTGGACACTGAGAATATGGTGGTGAGTCTAGTGGAAGAAATGAATATTAAAGAATTTATTTATAATTATGTAACTAAAAATTATAACAATCGTTTGAAAGGAATATTCATAATTCATTGAGACTAATGGGAGTTACTAATTTAGATGGATTTATTTATGAGCCATAAGGGCAATCTTGAGAAAATATATGTAACAGCACATGATTGAAAGCAAATCTCAAACAATTAATTACTAATCATCTCACATGACATTGCTACTTGCAAAATCAAAAAAGTTACATTCAGTGAGGCACAATGAATTTTACTTATGAAGCTGTTCTCATTGAGGTTCTGTATGGCATAAATCTTTTAAGATAGTTTGTGATAGGGCGCCTGGGTGGCTCAGTCAGTTAAGCATCCGACTTCGGCTCAGGTCATGATCTCATGGTTTGTGAGTTTGAGCCCCGTGTCCAGCTCTGTGCTGACAGCTCAGAGCCTGGAGCCTACTTCAGATTCTGTGTCTCCCCCTCTCTCTACCCCTCCCCTGCTTATGCTCTGTGTCTCTCTCTCAATAATAAATAAACGTTAAAAAAAATTTAAGATAGTTTGTGTTACCTGCCTTAGTGATCTGACCACTATTTAGACACCAATCATGGTTGACATTTCTCTTCCCTGTGTAGTATTGGCAATTCTTCCACAAAGGAAATCTCTTTATTTCCCCCTAAGATAAAATTTCCTGCTATTTCAGATATGTTGCTGGCAGCAGTGAGTTTACAGACTGGTTTTTATTCTCATTTCTGGAACAAGAAAAATACTGTCTCTAATGAATACTTTGAGTATTATTTGCTTTATTAAGGGCTCATTGTGTACTTTAAATATGAGGGGACTCTTCTTGTCACCCCTGCCAACAGGCAGAGCCACTGCACTCATCGCCAGCATAATAGCAGTAGAGCTGATTCCTACTATTCTGAGGCAATAAGGAGAACATGAATTGGAAAGAGTAAGAATGAGCTAGGAAGGGAAAGAATGCTCCGTAGAAGGATATAGTTTGTTCCAGAATCTGGACCTTCATTAGTTGTTCCTGATTCTCAGTCCCCATGGCTTTTCCCCTTGTTTTCAATAAGAAACTAAAAAAAAAAAAATAAATAAAGTTTAAGAGTGAAAAACTGTTACGTAACTGAGGTTTTTTGTTTCTTCTTTTAAATCCTCAGGACAGGTCATAATAATTTCCCATGATACTCAGACATGATCTTCCATCTCATGTGAAAATAACTATTTTCATTTCCCTCCAGGGCTGTTGTTTGTTTTGGGGGAGAGATACTTGTTTGCATTTGAAACTTTGAAAATCATTAAATACTTACTAAGAAATTTCTGAAAACAGAAATTTAAAATTTCTGAATTTCTGAATTTATCAGAATTCTAAAAGATAAACACAAAGTTTCTGTATTAATTAGGCTTTGCTGAAGAAATGAACAATTCTAAAACCCCAACAACTTGCAATAACATATTCATTTCCCTATCACACTACAGGAGATTTGTGGGGTGACTCAGGTCTTATCCCAAGATCTAGGCTGGAGGAGTAGTCCTTGTTAGGGATGTGGTATTCTCATGAAATTGCATTTAAAGCTTCTCCTGGGATACAGTGCATGCGTACTCCACTGGCCAAAGTAAGTCACATGGCTAAGCCCAGAATGAATGTGATAAGGCAGGAAACACAATTATGAACAAAGTGAATCATTAGGAGCCATAACATTACTACAACTGCTATATTCAAACATAACTTCTGCTAACATCTTTATTCAGGGATATTTTTAGGTACAGTTTATTAAATAGATTTTTTTTGTACATATACAATTTCAGATTTCAAACATTTGCTTTATAGCATACTTTCCATGAAACTTACCTTTAATGGCTATATTTCATTAAGTGGAGGAACCATAATTTCTCTATAGTTTGGCCATTTAAGATTCTCCCAATCTTTTGCTCTTATACTGATCAATAATGGTGTTATGAAGATATTTGTGAATTTTTTTCCTGAACAAAAATGCTTTCTTTTGGCTAGATGCCCAGAAAAATAATGATGGAATCAAAGAGTATGAATTTAGAGTTCATGAATTAGAGCTCTTAAAATACTTTGACAAATTTCTGTCCAAAAAAGGTGATAACAATTTTGCTCTTGCAGTATAAGACAGTAATATTATTAATGATATGAAATATTTCTGAAGCTATTTCTTACACCAGGTATATTTTACTAATTTTTTCTCTCTTTGGGGTTTTCTCTCTCCAAGGGGCTGAAATTCACTGAGGGAAGAACTCTGCATGTTTAATCACTTAATCCTTAACCACCTTGCCTGTTCCCATTTCATAAAGGCTGGTGGAGTGAATCACCTACTGTATAAATAAATAACTAAAGAAGTTAAAATGGTATCTTGGTTCTTAAAATTTTTCATTGATGACCACAAGGCAGAACATTTTTCTGTATTTTTATCAACTAGTGTTTTTTTTTAAATTAATCAAGAGTATCCCTTTTCCCCCTTCCCATATGGTTACTTTTTTGTTTCTTAAATTCCATATATGAGTGAGATCATATGGTATTTGTCTTTTTTTGACCGACTGTTTTCATTTAGCATAATACATTCTAGCTCCATCCACACTGTTGCAAATGGGAAGATTTCATTCTTTTTGATGGCCAAGTAATATTCCACTATATATATACACCATATCTTCTTTATCCATTCATTAGTCAATGGACATTTGGGCTGTTTCTGTAGTTTATCTATTATTTCTAATGCTGCTATAAGCATCAGGGTGCATGTACCCCCTCAAATCTGTATTTTTGTATCCTTTGGGTAAATACCTACTAGTGCAATTGGTGGATGTAGGGTAGTTCTATTTTTAGTTTGTGAGTTCTCCAGTATTAAATAAGGCACCTTGTGATCAGCACTGAAGTCATATGTAAATGATGAATTACTGAATTCTCCTGAAACTAATATTGCACTGTATGTTAATGAAAATTTAAATAAAAATAAAAAATAAACCAAAAAGAGTATCCTTGTTCTTTTTCCACTTTCCAATCAGATCTCATTGCTTTTATCAAAATATGTTATATCTTTACACAAAAATTAATAATCCTTTCTGGTATAACAAATAATTTTCTCCAATATGCTATTTAACTTTTAATTTCCATTATATTTTTTCTTTTGTTTCAGTGCCCTGACAATTATTTCTTATAGGCATGAACCCTGATCTCCATGACAGACTTATTGGTAGGGTTTCTGGTAGCGAGCACCAGCACCAAGACCACCAAACTTTTTGGATTCGGAGCGCAGGAGATCAGCTATCAGCAGGGGTGGGTTGAACTGGATGAGAATGTCTTTGATCGTCTTAGAAGCCTCATCACGTATTTTTATAATAGGCCACCAGGGCTTTGGAGATGGACAAGTGGATTGCCTAAATCTGGGCCACGTGACCACTACCCTTCACTCGGACTCCGTGTCCACCCTGGCAAATCGCTCCTTGTGCAAAAGCAGAACTGGTTCCAATAGCTTGTGCTGCAGCGTGTGTGGCTCCAATATCCCCAGGGGTCACTCATTCATCTTGACGAGGCTGGTACCGGCTTGCAGCGCGCCATAGTGGTGGCCATTTTCGGTCTTCTTGCATCTGAAGACCACCGACAGCCAAGGACCCTTGGACCCCAAGATTGTGGATGTAGACAAGAGCCCCTAGATGCAAGTCACCACAACCAGGAAAAAAAAGCTATTATGTTTTTTCTTAGATGTATTCAATATTTTATGTAGATGTATCTTTCAATATTTTGTAATTTCTTCAGTTGCTTGCACATTTCTTCTCCTAAAGGTTTGATGAATAGTTGCTTGTTTTTTAAAAAATATTATTTAATTTTATGTTTAGCTTTTCAAATTACTTAGAATTTTCTCTTTTGTAGGAAGTGAGATGAGATTCTTAAACCGACTGCTTCACCTAAATGGTTAAATTTGTTCCTTTTAAGACTCACGGACTCTTGTTATGGGATTCTGAATGGAGTTGCCTTCTAATGAGCAAAATTAAATGAATTTTGTATTTAATATTTTAAACTACTTAAAATCTTAAAATTTCTTATGTTGTTAATGGTTAAATCACCAAAGATTAATTTACCTTTATTATTTTTGATCATCAGAGACTACTCTTGACCTCAGTTCATGGTCTAGTTTTTCCTGATCAGCAAAAGAATTGGGCAGATCAACACCAATCTATCATTCCAAATAGAAAAACAACACTTAGAAATTTCCCTGATCTCAATGACTCACAAGAGCCAACTTCATGTCTGAAGGAAATATGTAGCTCAGAATTACGTAATCCAAGTTCACTGTAATTTGAAATGTGAGGGTCATGGCCAGATTGCACATGGTATTGTGGCTGGAATTTAATATGAGGTAATGGCTATTGCTTTAAACACTGCTCCCAAGAGCCACCCTAGAGTCAGGGCAATCTCCACCCCTCAAGGATGACTTCACACAAGGAAGAATGATAGGAGGACCTGGGGACAACTGGCTGTGCCAGAAACACTGCAATGGGCAACTCATGGTTAATGGGTCAATTTATAAATTCTGGAAGAAGGAAAGCAGTACTCTTTGAGAAGCTACTATAAAACTGTTGTACAACATTGTGCCTACAGTTGACAATACTGTACATTTAGAAATGTCTTAAATGGGTAGAGCTCATGTTAAGTGTTCTTAACACAATGCAACAAATAATAAACAACCAATAAAAACCAAAAATGCTGGAGAAAACTTTTGGAGGTGATAGACAGGTTTATGACTTCATCAATGGTACATACATATGTCAAAAATCACCAAATTGTATACTTTAAGTATCTGTAGGGGTTTTTTTTTTGGTATATCAATTACAGCTGAGTAAAGCTATTAAAAAACATCTCCACCTATATTAGGGGCAAGCAGTTGTATACTTTTAGAAGAAAAGACTATCTAATCCATGACTTTGAAATTGGGGATTTGGAGCGGCACCTGGGTGGCTAGTTGGTTAAGCATCTGACTTTGGCTCAGGACATGATCTTGTGTTTCATGACTTTGCACCCACATTGGGCTCTGCGCTGACAGCTCAGAACCTGGAGCCTGCTTCTGATTCTGTCTCTCTCTCTCTCTCTCTCTCTCTCTCTCTGCCCATCCCTACTTGTGCGCTCGCTCTCTCGCTCTCTCTCTCTCTCTCAAAAATACATAAACATTTAAAAATAATTAAAAAAATGAAATCAGGAATTTGGACTCTGGTGAGAAAAATGAGTCATCAGGTGTCAAGATAAATCCCACCTGTCATGCCTCTAAGTGCCTACGAGAGCCCAGCATCAATCTAGAACAGCACTTGCTGACCAAGGGAGTGACTGGGGAATTTAGGCTTGCTGAGCTTAGGAGAGCCTTTGAACCATATGGCTTGGAAACCATGTCTTGAGCTGTAGGTTATTGTGGAAGCTTCTGGGTTTCATTACCAGTAAAACCATTTGAAATTTGCAAGTGTGGAAATGTCAGACTGTCCAGTAGGATTTATTTAAATTGGTCAGTAAATATTTATTTAGTGCCTACTATGGATGCTAGGTACAGAAAATATAGCTGTTAAAAAAAAAAAAAAGAAGACACAGCTGCTCCCACACCGTCCATGTTGTTTACAAACTAAAGGAGAAACAGACATTAAACAAATAAGTGGAAATAAGGAATGAAACAATCCCAAGTAAGCAAAGCAATCTTTACACCAGGGTATAAATTAATCCTGGTTATCAGAGTAGATGGATAATGCTGGCCAAAGCTGTTGCCAGTTGTGTGCTCTTTTACTTATCTTCCTAAAGATGAAAATAGTTCCAGCCTCATCCCTTTTTTCTCACTTTGAGGAAATGATTAAGTCTTCAATTTCATTATTAAAAACAAATCATTTGGAGCACCTGAGTGGCTCAGTTGGTTAAGCCTCCGACTCTTGATTCCTGCTCAGGTCATGACCTCACGGTTTGTGAGTTCAAGCCCTGCATAGGACTCCACACTAAAAGTGTTGAATCTGCTTGGGATTCTCTCTCTCCCTCTCTCTCTCTGCCCTTCCCCCATGCCTGCACATGTGCACACACATGCTCTCTCCCCTCTTTCTCAAAATAAATAAAAATCAACTGGAAAAAAATCATTCTATCCAAGTTTCCTTAATTTCCTATCTAAAGCATACAGAATAATGACCTCTCAAGACATCCATGCCTTAATCTACAGAGCCTATAAATATGCTACCTCATTTGGGGGGCATCTGTTCAGGGGACAGTGGTTCTCTTTCTCTGAGAAATGACCCACTACCTACACACAAGAGCTCCCCACAGCCATGTTACTCTGTGTGAGCATTCCCTTGCCACAGTTGATTGGACTAAGGGTGAACCATGCACAAGCTTGGGAAACCTGACTGACTTCCCAGGAACACGGGCTTGTTCTTAGTAAATGAGAGAGATAATAAAGTGCACAGTTGGGACCTATGAGGTGGCTATGTCTGAGTATCTGTATTCCAAGGCAAAGAAAGCCATGCTACAAAAAGAGAGAGGGTAGAACCTTTACTCCCTAAGTTCCCACTTGTTTCCCAATTTCTGGTACTCGTCTCACCTATGGTTTTGATATCCTATGGTTCCCTGGAATATCACCGGTGTACTTTACATAAATTCTCATTTTTGTTTAAATCAGTTTTAAATGGGTTTATGTCATTAACAACAAATATAATATGTGATAAACAAATATGCATAAAGAACAGAGTAACAAAGCTTTCAGAATGTTAATGATGGTGAGAAATTGTATATAACTTTTATTTTGTTCTTTATACTTTTCTGTATTTACAGTTTTCTAAAGGGAGTAATATCATTTCCATAATAAAAAGTAAAATGCATTATAGGAGATGGAAATCTCTATTTCTAAAGAAATCATTATTTTTTCTCTTATAATAGAAAGAGTTTCACTACAAAAATATGCTAACCAAATATTCTCAAATATATCCAGTAGTGGAAAAGCAGCCCAGTGTTGGACAGTTGATAGAGTTCCCATGCAGGGCCAAGGAGACCTCAAGTCAATCAAACCCCAATATTAGAAATGGGCCCTGGCAGTCTAAAGAGAAAGAATACCATCTCTTTTGCCAATGATTGGTTTATGAGTGGGCATGTGACCCAACATGGGCCAATGAGATTAAAGAAGAAGTTTCTGGACTGTTCTTTTGTTCTATTACCAAAGAACTCCAAGAAATGATCCTTTCTCCCTCTGTGGGGAAGTTGTCATCTATAGATAGATCCAGAGCAGTTGCCACCATCTTATTCCCAGCCCAAGTATGAATCTGACACCTACGAGAGCAAAAAAGTAACAAAGCTGCAGACAAGTGGAGCTGCAGTTGCTTATTTAATCCATCCTGAAAACCAGTGTACCTTTGCACTTCCAGTTAAGTAACCCGATAGCCTCCATGGTAGTTTAGGCTATTTGAATTGAGCCCTGTCTTTCAGAACCAAAGATTCCTAATGGACATATCTATGAATCGAGCGATAATACCATGCAATCTCACTCAGGTAAGATCTGGTCTAGCATTTTTATTCTTCTCCATTTATCTCTACCCCATCTTTTCTGTCTCTAAGTCAGTTTCCCTACTTTCAGCATATTTTAATGTGGCTCAGTTTGTAAACAGTGCAGTGTAGAACGTACTCAAAAATACTTCTAAAATCCAAATCTTCTATTTCTTTCAGTTCTCTCCGACCTCACATCTACAGTCTGTTCACCCGTTGCCAACCCTTCATTCCCCCTGCTACTACTAAGAAGCAGTTATGCTTTTCTCTTATAGAAGGCACTGCCACTCTTGCAAGAAATCATTTAGTCAGTCTATTCTTTATCTAGTGTTCTCCAGCATGCCTGTTTGGGAACTGAGCCCTGGGATGTGTCAATTGCTACCTGGAAATGACCTTTTGGAAATCAGCTGGGAAGAAAAGTAGATACATTCTGTCACGGCTTATTTTTAGTCTGCATTGGTTTATTCCAAATAGCTTATAAAGAAACAGGTAAAATTTAAATAAAATTAAACAAAAATTCTTATGTGCTATGGATTCTAGCGTGAAGAGGTATAATTAACATCGATGATGGTGCTTCTAAGAAGATTTTGCTGTAAGAGCCCTTAGGAGATCTGATTTTACTAAGTCTAGTAAATCAGTCCCACTTATGTAAAAAATGTTTATTCAAGGGCTTTATACCAGTTTCACCTGCTAATTAGTTGAAAAGAGAAATGTAAATGACAGGGAATCATTTAAGCCCAGAGGCCACAAAAACACCCCATGGTATATTTTACTAAGAGCTGATGAGGGAAAACTGTATCTTAGACCTCCCATTCCCCCCCATCCCCGAGTACCATAAAAGAAGAGAGTTTTAGACAATTCATGACTTCTAGATTTCCAATAACCTTAATATATAAGTTTTATTTAGATAAATACTTTTTTTGTCTTAATAATACATTTAAATACTTTGAGTATTTTTAGTAATAAGATTCTGCCTTATTACCTGTCCCAGTATTTCTGGCTTTTAGATAATGGAGGCACAGTTATCTAGTATAGTACCTGGTGTATCATTGAGAAAAATTAGTCAATAAGTGTCTGATGAGTTGTGATAATAACTGAATTAAAGCAGCAGATTAAAGCAAGTTTCTGGTATTTAAGAAAGCTACAAAAATAAAGCTAATTTTTCAGAGCTGATTTGAAGGACTCAGAATATAATCAGGTTAAGTCACACCTACTAGAACAATGGAATTGATGCAAGAGATACCCAAAACGGAACCTGGTAGCCAAATGACACATAGAATACTTCCAGCATTCACTGGCTACTACTGAAAGGGCAGAGGAATCAGTGTTCTGAGTGGAGCCAGAGCAAAGAATCTGCAGTTAATACTCTGACTTGAAAAGCATCTTCAAAAGAGTAAAAAAGGTCATTTCCCAACTGAGGTATAATTGGCATCATTAGAATTTGGTATAAAATGCAATATTTAACCTTTGTCTCGAGGGAAGGTTTTAGAATATACCTCCCAAAGATACTGTATATGTTCAAAATTCACACATATAAACATACATTGTATGGTAAATTTATTGTTCACCAATGCCTCTACTTGCCAATATCCAGGGACTTTGATGAAACCTTTATTTTATTAAGATTAAAGAGAATAGACATTTTTTTCTGTTTTAAAAAGTTATCAAGGGGAGCCTGGGTGGCTCAGTCGGTTAAGCATCCGACTTCAGCTCAGGTCATGATCTCATGGTCTATGGGTTCGAGCCCCACATTGGGCTCTGTGTTGACCGCTTGAAGCCTAGAGCCTACTTCGGATTCTGTGTCTCCCTCTCTCTCTGCCCTTTTCCCACTTGTGCTCTGTCTCTCTCTCTCAAAAATAAACAACAACAAAAAAAAACATTAAAAAAACAAATTCTTTAAAAGTTATCAAGAGTTTCTACATGCCAAGCAAGTACGCTACGTAAACAATCCTGATTAGAAGACAAAAGCATTAGTGTTTGAGGATATAAATAATATGTATAACAGCCACAAAGGGGAATATATCCAAGCAACATAATCCTTGACATGCTGTAGCTTCCAGTTCAAGACAGCATGATAGACAACTGTATACAATTGTAAATAAACAAAAGTTATTATATCTAAGGGCTATAAAAAAAAGGAATAATTGTAGGGCTGAATTCCTGGTATGAAAACCATATAGTTACATGGGGACCCACACTTAGAAGGACTCTGAGATTGGTTTAATGCTCTATTGTCGCTATCTAAAAATTCTCAATAATGTTTGAACACAGGTCTCTGCATTTTCATTTTGCACTGGATCCCCATTAATTATAGGGTCTGTCCTGTTCTCAGTTCTAATTTATATACAAATATATATATGCATGTATGTGTGTATGTTAAGGTTCTGTATATATATAATTGATCTGACTTAACCTCTAGATTTCTAGTTTTATTTTCTTACTTGTAATGACAGGTTGTCACTAATCCATCTGCAATCTCTTTCTTATTCTTCTTTATGAGATGTTTACATAAGGTGTATTTTATGATTGTGGACAAGGTTGGTCCTAAGCAGTTCCTTTTCAGTTTTACCTCAGTTCACAGATAAATATTTTCTTCTCCACTGATTAAAAAAAAGAAAAAAGCAAAATATAGCAACAGCAAACAGGCTGGCTTTTTTCTGGGGAAACTGCAAGTGTAAGGGGGCAAGAGATTTATCTAATCTTTCATCCAACCATCCATCCACCAATTTATTAATTTATTTTGTAACATACACATAAATAAGCACTTGTTATGGAAGAACCTAAGGTTCAAGGATAAGATTAGAAGATGGGGTCCCTGAACCTGGAATGATTCACTGCATAATATGGTGAACCTCGCATATGATACAAGCATAATAGTGCAACGTAATCAAGTGTTACAGATGTTAATTAATTAATTGTCAAAAGCATTTTTCTCTTTAAAACCTTACTAGTTACCCCAGCTGGTAACTGTGGCTGACTTTCTCAACGGGACTCAAGAAATCCAAATAGAGCACAATGGGATAGAAGAAGAATGAGGGAAAGGACATTCTTTCCTGAGTGGGGAGCATACCATGATGTATGGAGCAATAACTTCGCTGCTGAGTCTCACCACGTGTGTGACAGTCCACTCTATCTGGGGTGGGATGGCAGGGATTAGAACGACATTTGCCAGGGCCTAGAACCGGGTAGGACTTTGCATTGTTCTGTGTCAGTCACTCTGGAGTGGCCCTGACTTTGGCACAGAATTTTCCTCTGCACAACAAGAAATGTCTGGAGTGAAAAGTAAACTCGTAAATGGTTTCATTAGCAGAGACTCAAACCAGCTGAGCTATCCAATTTATCAAACAAGCATAAAACAATAAATATCTCTCACTTACAAGTGTACTTTACAGGTAGAACCACCATTTTATCCAAAAGATGTTCATTGTGTAATTTAAGTATTATTTGCCTAAGAAGCCCCAAATCCTTTAGAATTATGGGCTAATTTAATTTTGCTGTTTAAACTGTTTTTAAATTAAAGTGTTGGGAAGTCCTTTCCATGTATAGTGAGAAATCTAGCATCTTCTACTACTTTCTAAAACACACCTAAACAAACATATGCATGTACTCATAGAACTCAGAGATATCTCCAGTAATTCTCAGCATTCCCTTTCTCTTACAAGTTTTTACTTTAATGGGTTTTTTTCAAATTTTTAATTTATTTTTTCATGTTTTTATTTAAATTCCAGTTAGTTAACATATAGTGTAATATTAGTTTCAGGTGTAGAATTTAGTGATTGATCACTTACATATAACACCTGATGCTCATCACAAGTGCCCTCCTTAATACCCATCAACCATTTAACTCATCCCACTGCCTACCTCTCCTCCATCAACCTTCAGTTTGTTCTCTATAGTTGAGAGGTTTTTTTTTCTAGTTTGCCTCTACTTCCCCCCACCATGTTCATCTGTTCTGTTCCTTAAATTACATATATGAGTGATATCATATATTTGTCTTTCTTTGACTGACTTATTTCGCTTAGCATAATACACTCTAGCTCCATCCACATCACTGCAAATGGCAAGATTTCATTATTTTTTACGGATAAGTAATAGTCATTGTATATATATACCATTGTATATACCACCTCTTCTGTATCCACTGATCAGTCAATGGACATTTGGGCTCTTTCCATAATCTGGCATTCTTGATAATGCTGCTATAGACATCGGGGTGCATGTATCCCTTCAAATCAGTATTTTTATATCCTTTGGGTAAATAGCTAGTAGTGCAACTGTTGGGTCATAAGGTAGTTCTATTTTTAACTTTTGGAGGAAGCCTCATACTGTTTTTCAGAGTGGCTGCACCAGTTTTCATTCCCACCAACAGTGTAAGACAGTTCCCCTTTCTCTGCATCCTCACCAACACTTGTTGTTTCCTGTGTTGTTAATTTTAGCCATTCTGACAGGTGTGAGGTTATATTTCATTGTAGTTTTGATTTGCATTTCCTCAGTGACGAGTGAAGTTGAGCATCTTTTCATGTGTCTGTTAGCCACCTCTATGTCTTTTTTGGAAAAAGGTCTATTCATGTCTTCTGCCCATTTCTTAACTGGATTATTTGTTTTTTGGGTTGTCGAATTTGATAAGTTCTTTATAGATGCTGTTTACTAACCCTTTACCAGACATGTCATTTGCAAATATCTTTTCCCATTCTGTAAGCTGCCTTTTACTTTTGTTTATTGTTTCCTTTACTATGCAGAAGACTTTTATTTTGATGAAGTCCCAATAGTTTGTTTTTGCTTTTGTTTCCTTTGCCTTGAGAGACATATCTAGTAAGAAGTTGATACAGCCATTGTCAACGAGGTTGCTGCCTGTGTTCTCCTCTAAGATTTTGATGATTTCCTATCTCACATTTAGGTCTTTCATTTTGAACTTATTGTTGTGTATGGTGTAAGAAAGTGGCCCAGTTTTATTCTTTTGCATGTTGGTTTCCAGTTTTTCCAATGCTATTGAAGAGACAGTCTTTTTTCCACTGGGTATTCCTTCCTGCTTTGTTGAAGATTAGTTGACCATATAGTTATGGGTACACTTCTGGGTTTTCTATTCTGCTTCATTGATCTATGTGTCTGTTTTTGTGCCAGTACCATACTATCTTGATCACTATAGTTTTGTAATATAACTTGAAGTCTGGACTTGTGAGACTTCCAGCTTGGCTTTTCTTTTTCAAGATTAGCATTGGCTATTTGGGGTCTTTCGTGGTTCCATACAAGTTTTAGGACTGTTTGTTCCAGCTCTGTGAAAAATGCAGCTGGTACTTTGACAGAGGTTGCATTAACTCTGTAGATTGCTTTGTGTAGTATAGACATTTTAACAACATTTGTTCTTTCAGTCCACAAGCATGGAATGTTTTTCCATTTCTTTATGTCATCTTCAACTTCCTTTGTCAATGTTTTATAATTTTCAGAGTATAGACCTTTCACCTGTTGGGTTAAGTTTATTCCTAGGTATCTTATAGGTTTTGGTGCAATTGTAAATGGAATAGATTCATTGATTTCTCTTTTTGCTGCTTCATTATTGGTGTATAGAATGCAACAGATTTCTGTACATTGATTTTGTATCCTGAGACTTTACTGAATTCATGTATCAGTTCTAGCAATTTTTTGGTGGGGTCTTTTGGGTTTTATTTATAGAATATCATGTCATCTGCAAATAGTGAAAGTTTGACTTCTTCCTTGTCAATTTTCCTTCTTTGTGTTGTCTTATTGATGAGGCTAGGACTTCCAGTACTATGTTAAGTAACAGGGGTGAGAGTGGACATCCCTGTCTTGTTCCTGCCTGTAGAGGCCATTGAGGATATTAGTGATCTGTTTCTCTCCCAAAACATGTCTCTGCATTTCCTACATTCCTCATTATGGCCTTTTCTCTCTTCTAGTTGTGCAGTTTGTTCTCAGTCCTCAGGTCAGTATGTTGAGTATCGAGAAGGATTTGATAGTTATCTAGCAGTGTTCAAGGAGCGAGGCAAGCCTAGGGTCCTCCCACCATGCTGCCATCCTAGCTCCCTGCAATGTTATTTTTCCATTGAAACCTGAGCCTCTCCTGTGCTTCTGTTCCTATGGGTCTCCTCTTTTGGGCCTCAGATGACCTTAAGGTGCACCACAAATCTTTTTATTTGTTTGTTCCTAAATAACCTCAAATACATGTTTGGTTTATGTAGTGGAGTTTTATTGAAGGCTTGTGGGTATCTGAGGCAGTTACATTATAGTATGGCCCAAAACTACAAAGTGGGTGTTTATGGTACTTTTGTTCTTTAAAACCCTTTATCGAACCCAATGCTGTTCATTTCCTGTGGCTGTCTTTCTCTCCAGGCCCCCTGCCTGCCACTGGCCTATTTGTCCCCTCCACTCTCCTTCTGTATCCACCTCACCTCTGTTCCTCCAAGGAGCACTGCAAATTTCAAGTCTCTACCTGATTATGCCAAGAAAAGCAGATCTTTACACTGACTACGCACATGTGAAAACATGTAAGTAGATCAAGAAAATCCCTCTCAGAATCTATAGAGGTTCCCATCCTTGCCAAGAACCTGCCAAGATCTCATATTTCCCTCTCTTGTCTACCTGTTCCAGTAGTCTCCATATGTCAAATTGAAAAGTACAGGAACTTACTTTCCTGGTGATAGAACCCATACTGCCCCCATAGAGAGTGGAAGAGGTGTTAGTCAGTGTGGGTTTAAGTGGCATCTTGGCATCCCACCCCTGGCGGAATAACACCGATGTGCCGTTGCTAACAGGAAGTAGAACCAAGATTAGCCTGCTACTCTGCAGTTTGATAATTCTACTTGTCTGCCAATCGGTAACAGCACAAGGCATTCATGAAAATAACATTTGAGCACTTCAAAACCAGGCAGACTGAAACAAACCTACATTTTGAATAAAAACACAGATACAAATTTTAAAATATATAGCCAATCAAGAAGAGGAAGACAGAAGAAATCTATTATGATTCAGAAGAACTAGAGGTTCAAAGTTGATTAAAACTTGGTAATTAAGAATTTAAAAATAACAAAGTACATTATGTAAAGTGCTACCTTTAAAACTATGGCTACTATAATGAAGTAGTTCCATACCCTATATCTAATGATCGGATGCTTTTTTAGAGTTATGTTTTTTTTCTTTTCTCTTATTGAGATTAATATAGCATGGCTCTATGCATTGTACAGTTTGAGAAAGAGTTTTGCACACAGTAGTCTGAGAGTTTCTATTTCTAATTTGCTTTCATGTGCAGAAGAAATTATCTGATTTAAAACAGTCCTACAAGGCAAAGGTTCTTATATAACTATCTCTCATTGTAGTTATCACTTTATAGTATGATTACCTGTTAGGGTAATTGTTTTTTTCATGAGGCTATAAGTTCCCTCAGGGTTGGAACTGGTTTGAACTCATCTCTGTTTCCCAGATGCTAAGCACAGTTTGTAGCACATGGGTGATGTTCAATAAAATGTTTGCGAAATTAATCAGTGGATAAATGACCAGTGTTTAAAAGAAATCAAGATGGGTCTAATGGAAATTTAGTGGAATAGCCCAATAAAAGCCAGACAGCATTCAGAAAGAAACTATTCTGCTAATCACTTTGGGGAATGGGTTTGTACTAGTGTTAGACTACTTATTAGGTTAGTGTTATCCAACCTACTTACAGTTTCATTACATTAGGTGGAAGAAACTTCTCTGCCTCTTCTTATTATTGATAAATCTAGATAAATGCAGAATGTCTGTATCATAACTTGATATAAAAGCCCCAGAGACATTGTTACCTGTATTATTTTGATCTCTTAAAAATAAGAATATTGTTTTCCTCTGTTCTGTATTTCCCCCAGTGGTAAAAACAGACCAGCAGAGAGAAGCAGTAAAAAGTATTTTCTGGTTCTTCCAGGGGCCAGAGAAGCTTAGATCTTGAACTATGAAATTCTGGCCAGGTTTAGAATATGAGGAGGTTTCTGGAGTGTAATTAAAAGTGAGTTTATGGACACATGGACTCCTTTTCTAGATGCTCGTCTCTTTACATGTACATACTTGCAATCCGAATTTGATATTTTAACTTGGTCTCTTCACACTCACCCATTCCAAACTGCTCAGATTAAAATGTCAATAGGTATGAGAATGTCAAAGAGCAGAAAATGTTTTCACTAATGAAGAAATGTTAATCATGGTTTAAAATAGTGTTTTTATGAAAACATTTGCCTTTTAACATATATTGTTGGTATGCTGGGCTCAGCCTCCAGGAACTAGGTTGACAATGACCAGTCTGGGGAGTCACTGAGGCAGGTGTTCAAAGACTGAACATTTATAGCAGATGTAGGGTTCCAAAAGAAAACAGGAGCTCTGGAAGGGTGGCTTTACTGACCTCACTGTAGTCAGAATCGCGTGTCAGCTCTACCCAGCACGGTGGACCTGATCAACAACTAGCCTCATAAAAGAACACCGGTCAAAGGCACTTTAAGAAGCACACATCTTTCTTCAGGGATAAAGCAAAGTAGTTGAGATATTATTTCCCTCTAAATACTATCTGATTAAGATAATCAAACCTATCATCAAATAACTGAGGAAGGAAGATGTATGTTGTGATGATTAGGAACATTGTGCAGTCAGACTTTTCAGGTTTACACTGTGGCTTATTGTGCTGTCAACCTGGAACAAGTTATTTAGCCTCTCTATGCCTCAGTTCTCCCATCTACAAAATGGAATATCTTGATGATAGTGTTTGCACAGGATAAAAATGAGATAATATTTGCATAGCACTTAGCATCATGCCTGGCACAAATACTCAATAAATGTGTGTGTGTGTGTGTGTGTGTGTGTGTGTGTGTGTGTATAAATATATATAGATGGATGGATAGAAATATGCATAGATGGGTACATAGATATTTAGTTAAAATTCAATAGAAAGGCTCTCAAACTACCAACATTAAATTTGACAATTCCTTCAATATGCAATTAGCATTTAGGTGCTACATGGGCTACTTCTCCACGTAATGTAGCTAAGCTAGGAAGCATCACCAATGGTATATAAGAAAGTCTGTACTTGAGAGCTGCATCCCCCATGTACTAATTTTGTAAGAATTTGAGCAAGCCATTTAACTCTTCTTAATTTCATTTTCTTTACCAATTAAATGAAGATGATAACGTCTACCCCACAAGGTTGTTGGGAGGTTTCATGAAATGAAATTACAAATCGGTAAGTGCCAAGCATATGTAAAGGTGATTATAAATATTTGCTGGATATGCTTTGCACTGAATGCAAAAGAGTTAGATACAAATATCATACACATCCTTTAGCTTTCAAACTAATTTGCTGCAGCTTAGCAGACACATACTGATAAGATTTACGGAGAGTAATAGATTTACCTGGCACAAAGGGACAGTTTTTGACTTTGCATTCATAAATCTTTAGAAAGCTTACTGGAGATTCTCTGATAGCTAAATATATTAATTCATCCTACAAATATTTATTGACTGTCTACTATGTTCCAGGCATGGTTCTAAGGAGCTTGAGATACACTCATGGATAGGTCTCTCTTGGAGATCACATTCTATCTCGAGGAGAAAGGCAACACGCTATAAACATAAGAAAGTAGTCAATTACATTGTCTTTAGAAGGTAGTAAATATTTATGGAAAAAAGAAAAAGTAGAGCACTATGAAGGGTACAAGAGGATGAGGCTAAGGTTACAATTTTAGCTAAGCAGTCAGGGTAGGCCGCATTGAGAATTTGAGATATGAACAAAAACTTGAAGCAACAGAGGGAGTCAAATAAGGGACAAACATGTCCTAGGCAGAGGCAAAAAATAAAGCAAAGGCCCTGTGGCAGGGAGGTTCCAGGGAGTTCCAAGAAAAATCAAGAGGTTTAGAGAGAAGAGAGGAGAGAAGGGGAAAGAGAGCGAGAGAGCGAGAAAAGAGACAGAGAGACAAAGAGACAGACAGAGAGAGTGAGAGAGAGAAAGAGAGAGAATATTATAGACCTAATGAAGAACCAGATCAGTAGGCACCTTGTGCACCATTGCAAGGACTTTGACTTTTCTCCTAATGAAGTGAGGTCTACTGCAGGGTTTAGAGCACCGGGGTGACCCGATCTGACATACTTTTAAAAGGATCGCTCTGAATACTGTGTTGAAAACAGTTTATAGGTGGATAAAGAGCAGGAGCAGGGAGACTAGTTAGGAGTTAATGCAATCATCCAGGTAAGAGACGGCAGCTTGGACCAGGCTGGTGGCAGTGGAGGTGGCAAGTAGTGCCAAGATTCCATGCGTCTAAAGCCAGTGTCTCTAGTGTGTTCTCTCCTTTTTAATCCAAACATGTTGCTCCAGCAATTCACCCTTACTCTTCAACTTCAAGTGCACCTTCTCCACTGGATCATTCCCATTAATATACGAACACATTGTTATTCTTCCAACATAAAAGAAAACAACAAGAAACCAATTTCCCTTGTGTAAAGAAAATGGAACCCTCATGCACTGGTGGTGGGAATGTAAATTGGTGCAGGCACTGTGGAAAACAGTATGGAAGTTCGTCAAAATATTAAAAACAGGATACTACATGATCCGGTAATTCCACTACTGAGTATTTATCCAAGGAAAGCAAAAACACTAATTCAGAAAGATATGTGCATCCCTATATTTATTGCAACATTATTTATAATAACCAGGATATGGAAGCAACTGAAGTGTTTATCAAAAAAGAAGTATAAAGAAGGAGTAGTAAATCAGGGGTGCTTGGGTGTCTCAGTCAGTTAAGTGTCTCTTAATCTCGACTCAGGTCATGATCTCATGGTTCCTGAGATTGAACCCCCCCATCAGGCTCTGTGCTTACAGTGTGCAGCCTGTTTGGGATTCTCTCTCCTCCTCTCTCTGACCCTCCCCTGCTCCCATGTGCACACATGCATTCTCTCCCTCTCAAAATAAATAAATGAATCAATAAAAATTCTAAATGGTAAAAATAAATGAATAAATATTTACATGTTTATTTACATAGTATATACTTATATTTATAAATATTTTATATTTATGTATATGTATATATTTATATATATATATATATTTATATCCATAATAGAGTATTATTCAGCCATAAATAGAATGAGATCTTGCCATTTGTGACAACATGGATGGCTCTAGAGGACATTATCCTAAGTGGAGTAAGTAGCCAAAGAAAGATAAATACCACATGATTTCACTTATATGTGGGCTCTAAAAAATGAACAACAACAACAACAAAGCAGAAATAGACCCATAAATACTGAGGACAAACTAATGGTGGCCAGAGAGGAGGAAGGGGAGTGGGAGATACAGGCTCTTGTTACGAAATGACTAAGTCATGGGGATGAAAGACACAGCATAGGGAATATAGACAATAGTAATATAATAGTGCTGTATGGTGACAGATGGTAGTACACTGGTGGGGAGCACAGCATAATGTATAGACTTGTCAAATCACTATATTGTACACCTGAAACTATTGTAACATTGTGTGTCAACTATGCTCAAAAAATTAATATTTTATATTTTAAACCTTCCCTTGGCCCCTCTTTATCACCCAGCTACTACCACATTTTTTTTTGCTTCTCTCTGCAGTAAAACTTCTTAAAATATTTACCTTTTCCATCTGACCTCTCATAAATCTATACCAAGAAATTTCTTGTTCCCATCAGGCCATCAAATTTGTTCTTGCCATAGTCCCCATTGATGGATCCAATGATTAATTTTCAGTTTTTATATAACTTGACTATCACTGCTTGCTGGACTGTGCTATTGTTAACTCAGTTAAAGCCTCCTGGCTTCCTTTCCTAGAATTCTCTTGTTTGCTTCCAGGTTAGAGTTCACCAAAACAGGTAGACAGTGGTTACTCCCTTCAGAAACTTGCTGCTATGAGATGTGGTGATAGATTAATAGTTTGCTTTTGCTCCCCTCTACAATGCATCTAGCTTCTTCCTGACTGTTGGCCCTGCTATCCAATACAGACCCCAGACTTGCCACCAGGTATTGGCGGTAGACCCTACACAGGGCCAATAGCTTCTCATAGACCTCCCTAGAACCTCTTCTTTCTTGGTCTCATTTTGGCTGGTAGGCCCACTTCAGGTTTACGGTCATGAATTAAAGGGAGAATCTATCCCCATAATAACAAGAGCAAATAGTGAATATCTTTCATTAAATGCCCCACCACCATCCACTTTGCTCTGAGATACCAGGGAACAGTGGGGTGACCAGGCTCTTGGGAAAGCTTTGCACAAATTATGATTATCTACTTTAGGAAAAGTACCCAGTACTGCTGTCTCAGATTTCTAAATGTTCCAACTATTCCAGATATTGTGACCACTCCAATGCTATGGTCTGAACCTGAGAGGTCTTTGGAGGTAGGGAGCTCACAGAAAATGAGCCCTGCCCTGGGTTGGTTCCCAGCCTGGGAGATCATCGTGTGTGACTGTTGGGAGTATGCTAAACCCCTATATCCCCCTGGGAATGCAAGCTGGTCTGGGAGGAATCACTGCATCATTATATCCTCAGACCAGTGGATTCTTAGAACCTCTTTCAGAACTTGGTGTTGATTTAAGTGAGGAGCTTATCAGCACTGGAAGGGGCCTCCCAGGAGACCAAATACCGTACCAGCCCTTGAACCCCTGATGCGGCTCCCTGTAAACCAAGTTTCTAAACACCAGCAATTCAGAGTGGGAAATTTGGCCTCTAATCCTGAATATCTCCTGAAACACCACACCTGCTATCAGCCTCCCATAATTTGAAGTAATGTGTTGTCCAAAAAAGCACTTTGGAAGTATCCAAGAGAATACTGCCTCATCCATAAATTGAGAGAGTCTGAAGACGAAAGGTTTAAAATTCCATTAAGAATCCCCTGAGTCACCCATCTACCTCCATTCTTTTAGTCTGCACTGTGCAACTTTAGCTCAGTGGGTTTTCTAAATTGTTCTGTTAATTTTAGCTGTTTCTAGAGAGAGAGAGCCATATTCTAGGTGAATCATCAGGAAAATTGAGGATAAGAGCAAATAACACGATGCACTATTGTGAACCACTTAATCAGCTCTTTACAGAAAAGACAGGCAGGGTACCTCTCTATTATATGGATGCTTCTGGATAATACAGAATATATGTGTATAAGTACACACACACACACACACACACACACACAGTGTGTCATAGTCATTGATGTTGAAAGCCACTAACTTTTCTTTGTTCATACTTACCTTTCCTGTGTCTCTATATTTTCTCACCCAAATGCAGTCAAAGAACACCCAAATTTGTTCAGATAGGGATTTATTACATAATTCTGATGTTATTTTCTCTTCTTGGGTCGACTCATTGTCATTTTGGGTGCAAATGAGGAGGATCCTTGTAGTGTCAAGATGTAAATGTGACTAACAGCAGACAAGAAAGGGTTAGTTGTCTGATGTATTCCAGGATTACAATGCAATTAAATATTGCCTTATTTGTACATGATCTGAGGTATCAGCTTGCCCTTATTCAAGAGATTTTATCGTTTTAGATTAAGAAATCTATTTTGTAACCTATTATTAAGCCAAACATTACCCCCACATTATGATTACAAAGGGTCGTATTTTCCTGTCCTTCTCACCCCCACATGGTTCTGCCTTTAATGCAATTTGAACAATAGAACTGCATTTTTATCTTCCAGAGAATTCAGAACGAGACTTCTACCATGCTAAATGGTATTCAACTGGAGATGGAGAGAACTGGAATGATAAGCAGAACGCACAAAAGAGCTCCTGGTATCATCATCTAAAGGAATGTTTTAATTGGTCACTCATCCTTTTCCAAAAGCCAAATAATACTCCAGTTAAATGTAAGTTGGGTTCTTACAGTCAGATACAAATTAGAAACCAGATATCCTATTTTATGTCTTTGGATCCTCCACAATGTCTTAACAGTGAATTTTGGAGAAATGTAAATAAATGAATAGTTGGTTAAACCAGTGGAGTTAAACTTGTAAAAGTGAGGGGTGGAGAAAGGAAAAATATGTGAAGAAGGAAATCATCTCTCTCATTAGCGAGAGCAGGGTTTCTCTACCTCAGTACTATTGACAGTTTGGGCAGGAATTTTTTTTGGTTTCTTTTTTTTTTTTATGGGGGTGTGTGCTACACTGTACATTGTAGGATTTAGTAATGTCCCTGGCTTCTATCCACCAGATCCCACTAGTGACAACCAAATAACCTGCCGAACATTGCCAAATGTCCCTAGGTTGGAGAGCTGGGGGAATGTGGACAGGCAGGGAATAGGGAAAAGTCACCCCTGGTTTAGAACTACTGATCCAGAGAATCAATTTCCTTTAACCATAGAACTGGGAATAATTAGAGTTCTTTTAATATATATGAGGCAGGACATACATATAGAGTCATGTTGTAGATAACATTAATATTAAGAAATTTTAGTTCTAAAAATTATTTTACATATGCTAAATTACAGAATCCAGATTGTATGAAAGTATATCATTATCAGCTTCAATATGCTTCTTATAACTATTCTTCTAATTAAAGTCGGATATATAAGAAACATCATAACAAATTTGGGATAGACATCCAATAGACTTTGTGTGGGTATTTAGACCATCTCACTCTCCCTATTGGCAATATGGTTATGGTAGAATGTGAATTCAGTGAGAGGAGGGAACATGCCTGTCTCTTGCATGAGTGTAAACCCAGTTGGTAGAATGATGCCAGGCATAAGAGAGGCACTCAACAAATGTCAACAAGATGAAGAGATGGATGAATGAATGCATGCATGCATGCATGAATGAATGAATGTAGCTTGTTTTTCCCAAATGTATTGCTGAGTATTCTCTTGTGTGTTGACTAAGTCCATATATTAAGATTTAATCTGATCTGTATTTTGGATATTATTATAAGATACAATATGAACTTTTTGTAGGATTTTAGTTTTCCATCTCTATATGAAATTTATAATTTTTCAAGTTGCTTCTGTAGTTGTTTATTCAATAATCACTTTAAGTAATCTTTTTATAACTGAAGAAGAAAAACACTTGGGTAATTCTTTCCCCTTCCAGTGGTGGTCTGCCTAGTCAGTTACCAGGATGCTAAAAAAAAAAAAGGAATAAATTTATTTATTAAAAAAATATGACTGGGGTACCTGGGTGGTTCAGTTGGTTGAGCGTTCAATTCCTGATTCTGGCTCAGGTCATGATCTCATGGTCTGTGGGATTGAGCCTCACGTTGGGCTCTGCACTGATAGTGTGGAGCCTGCTTGGTATCCTCTCTCTCTCCCCCTTTGTCTTCCCCTTCCTCTGCTTGCTCTCTCTCTCTCTCTCTCTCTCTCTCTCTCTCTCAAAATAAATAAGTGACATTAAAAAATAATATGAAAAGGGCATCTGGGTGATTCAGTTGGTTAAGCATCTGATTCTTGATTTTGGTTCAGGTCATGATCTCATGTCATGGGATTGAGCCACATGACAGGTTCTGTGCTGACAGCATGGACCCTGCTTCAGATATTCTCTCTCTCTCTCTCTGTCTCTCTCTCTCTCTCTTCCCCTCCCCTGCTCATGTTCTCTCTCTCAAATAAATAAACATTAAAAAGAATAAAAATACACTAGATGGAATAAATAGTAGACTAGAAGAAGCATAAAATGGGTCAGTGACCTGGAGGACAGAGTAATGGAAAGTAATCAAGGAGAGAGAAAAATAATAATAAAATATGAAAATAGACTTAGGGAACTCAGCCACACCAACACTTACATTATAGGCATCCCATAAGGAGAAGAGAGGGAAAAAAAAAGAAGAGAGAGAAAAGAAGGCAGAAAATTTATTTGAAGAAATAATAGCTGAAAAATTCCTGAATCTGGGGAAGGAAACAGAAATCCAGATCCAGAAGTCATAGACAGGCCTCAATAAAATCAACTCAAGAAGATCCACACCATGACATATGGTCATTAATATGGTAAAAAGTAGTGATAAAGAGAATTTCTAAAGCAGCAAGAGAAGAGAAGACAGTTACATAGAAAGGAAACCCCACAAGGCTATCAGCTGATTTTTTTCAGCAGAACCTTGCAGGCCTGAAGGGAGTGGCATGATATATTCAAAGTACTAAAAGAAAAAAACATGCAGCCAAGAATACTCTATCCAGTAAGGCTATCATTCAAAATAAAATGAGAGAGGGGAGGGAGCCAGGGCAGTGGAGGGGCAGCCAGCCCACCCAGCAAGGCAGAGCCCCCGAGTCTGGCTTGTACAAAGTGGAGGGGCCGGACGGAGTGTGTTCTGACAACAGGCGGGACTTAACATCTGGAATGTTATAAGTCAACAGCTCTGCTCGGAGAGCAGGAAAGCTAAAGGACAACAGGAGGGAGAGTTGTTGAGCCCTGGAAGACAGAGCTCAGCTTGGCAGGGAACAAAGGTGTTGGGAAGCACCATGTCCCTCGCTCATCCCCCAGCCAAAATCCCAAAGGGAACCAGTTCCCCTCAACAACTTGCTTGCACCCCATAAACACCCAATGCTGTGCTTCTGCAGATCCATCCTGCAGAAAGGTCTGCCTACCTCCCGGTGCCACAGGGCTCCTTCCAAAGCAGACCACCGAAGGCAAAGCCAGCTGAGCTTGCTCTTGCGGATCCACCCTGGCTAATTCACCAGATCCCATCGAAGCAGCACCACAAGCCTGGCAGTGTGCAAGTAGCCCAGACAGGGGCCACACCACTTAACAGTGAGTCTAGCCCCTGGGAGAGGGGAAGATAAGGTACACACCAGTCTGACTGTGGCCCCAGCGGTGGGCTGGGGGCAGACATCAGGTCTGACTGCAGCCCCGCCCACCAATGCAAGTTACTCCAGACAGCACAGAAGAGCCCTGCAGTTCTGCCCCACTCCAGGAATTATCCAAAACGACAAAACAGAAGAATTCTCCTCAAAAGAAACTCCAGGAAGTAGCGACAGCTAACGAACTGATCAAAAACTATTTAAGCAATAGAGCAGAAAATGAATTTAAAATAACAGTCATAAAATTAATCACTGGGCTTGAAAAAAGTATAGAGGACAGCAGAGAATCTATTACTACAGAGATCAAGGGACTAAGAAACAGTCAGGAGGAGCTAAAAAAATGCCATAAATGAGCTGCAAAATAAAATGGAGGCGACCACAGCTCAGACTGAAGGGGCAGAGGAGAGAATAGGTGAATTAGAAGATAAAATTATGGAAAAAGAAGCTGAGAAAAAGAGAGATAAAAAAATCCAGGAGTGTAAGGAGAGACTTAGAGAACTAAGTGACATAATTAAATGAAATAATATGCATATAATTGGGATTCCAGAGGAGGAAGAGAGAGGGAAAGGTGCTGAAGGTGTACTTGAAGAAATCATAGCTGAGAACTTCCCTGATCTGGAGAAGGAAAAAGGCATTGAAATCCAAGAGGCACAGAGAACTCCCTTTACACGTAACTTGAATAGATCTTCTGCACGACATATCATAGTGAAACTGGCAAAATACAAGGATAAAGAGAGAATTCTGAAAGCAGCTAGGGATAAACATGCTCTAACATACAAAGGGAGACTGATAAAACTCGTGACAGATCTGTCTACTGAAAGTTGGCAGGCCAAAAAGGAAAGGCAGGAAATCTTCAATGTGATGAACAGAAAACAAATGCAGCTGAGAATCCTTTATCCAGCAAGTCTGTCATTTACAATAGAAGGAGAGATAAAGGTCTTCCCAATCAAACAAAAACTGTAAGGAATTCATCACCACTAAACCAACCCTATACGAGATCCTAAGAGGGATCCTGTGAAACAAAGTACCAGAGACATCACTACAAGGTTTCACTACAAGGTTTCAATGACTCTAAACCCATATCTTTCTATAATAACACTGAATGTAAATGGAATAAATGCTCCCACCAAAAGACATAGGGTATCAATATGGATAAAAAAACAAGACCCATCTATTTGCTGTCTACAAGAGACTCATTTTAGACCTGAGGACACCTTCAGATTGAAAGTGAGGGGATGTAGAATTATCTATCATGCTAATGGAAGTCAAAAGAAAGCTGGAGTAGCCATACTTATATTAGACAAAATAGACTTTAAATTAAAGGTTGTAACAAGAGATGAAGAAGGCCATTATATAATAATTACAGGGTATATCCACCAGAAAAAGCTAACAATTATAAATGTCTATGTGCCGAATACAGGAGCCCCCAAATATATAAAACAATTGATCACAAACATAAGCAACCTTATTGATAAGAATGTGGTAACTGCAGGGGACTTTAACACCCCACTTACAGAAATGGATAGATCATCTAGACACACGGTCAATAAAGAAACAAGGGCCCTGAATGATACATTGCATCAGAAGGACTTGACAGATATATTTAGAACTCTGCATCCCAAAGCAACAGAATATACTTTCTTCTTGAGTGCACATAGAACATTCTCCAAGATAGATCACATACTGGGTCACAAAACAGCCCTTCATAAGCATACAAGAATTGAGATCATACCATGCACACTTTCAGACCACAATGTGAAGCTTGAAATCAACCTCAAGAAAAAGTCTGGAAAACCTCCAAAAGCATGGAGGTTAAAGAACGCCCTACTAAAGAATGAATGGGTCAACCAGGCAATTAGAGAAGAAATTAAAAAATATACGGAAACAAATGAAAATGAAAATACAACAATCCAAACGCTCTGGGATGCAGCGAAGGCAGTCCTGAGAGGAAAATACATTGCAATCCAGGCCTATCTCAAGAAACAAGAAAAATCCCAAACACAAAATCTAACAGCACACCTAACGGAAATAGAAGCATAACAGCAACGACACCCCAAACTCAGCAAAAGAGGAGAAATAATAAAGATCAGAGCAGAAATAAACAATATAGAATCTAAAAAAAACTATAGAGCAGATCAATGAAACAAAGAGTTGGTTTTTTTAAAAAATAAACAAAATTGATAAACCTCTAGCCAGGCTTCTCAAAAAGAAAAGGGAGATGACCCAAAGAGATAAAATCATGAATGAAAACAGAATTATTACAACCAATCCCTCAGAGATACAAGCAATTATCAGGGAATACTATGAAAAATTATATGCCAACAAACTGGACAACCTGGAAGAAATGGACAAATTCCTAAACACTCACACACTGCCAAAACTCAAACAGGAAGAAATAGAAAGCTTGAACAGACCCATAACCAGCAAAGAATCAGTTGAATCAGTTGAATCAGTTATCAAAAATCTCCCAACAAATAAGAGTCCAGGACCAGATGGCTTCCCAGGGGAATTCTACCAGACATTTAAAGCAGAGATAATACCTATCCTTCTCAAGCTATTCCAAAAAAATAGAAAGGGAAGGAAAACTCCCAGACTCATTCTATGAAGGCAGCATTACTTTGATTCCTAAACCAGACAGAGACCCAGCAAAAAAAAGAGAACTACAGACCAATATCCCTGATGAATATGGATGCAAAAATTCTCAATAAGATACTAGCAAATTGAATTCAACAGCATATAAAAAGAATTATTCACCATGATCAAGTGGGATTCATTCCTGGGCTGCAGGGCTGGTTTAACATTCGCAAATCAATCAATGTGATATATCACATTAATAAAAGAAAAGAACCATACGATCCTGTCAATCGATGCAGAAAAAGCATTTGACAAAATTCAGCATCCTGTCTTAATAAAAACCCTTGAGAAAGTCGGGACAGAAGGAACATACTTAACATCATAAAAGCCATTTATGAAAAGCCCACAGCTAATATCATCCTCAATGGGGAAAAACTGAGAGCTTTTTCCCTGAGATCAGGAACATGACAGGGATGTCCACTCTCACTGGTCTTGTTTAACATAGTGTTGGAAGTGCTAGCATCAGTAATCAGACAACAAAAGGAAATCAAAGGCATCAAAATTGGCAAAGAAGTCAAGCGTTCATTTTATGCAGATGAAATGATATTATACATGGAAAATCTGATAGACTCCACCAAAAGTCTGCTAGCACTGATACATGAATTCAGCAAAGTGGCAGGATACAAAATCAATGTACAGAAATCAGTTGCATTCTTACACACTAATAATGAAGCAACAGAAAGACAAAAAAAGAAACTGATCCCATTCACAATTGCACCAAGAAGCAAAAATACCTAGGAATAAAGGTAACCAAAGATGTAAAGATCTATATGCTGAAAACTATAGAAAGCTTATGAAGGAAATTGAAGAAGATATAAAGAAATGGAAAAACATTCTGTGCTCATGGGTTGGAAAAATAAATATTGTTAAAATGTCAATACTACCCAAAGCTATCTACACATTCAATGCAATCCCAATCAAAATGGCACCAGCATTCTCGAAGCTAGAATAAGCAATCCTAAAATTCATATGGAACCACAAAAGGCCCCGAAGAGCCAAAGTAATTTTGAAGAAGACCAAAGCAGGAGGCATCACAATCTCAGACTTTAGCCTCTACTACAAAGCTGTAATCATCAAGACAGCATGGTATTGGCACAAAAACAGACACATAGGCCAATGGAATAGAATAGAAACCCCAGAACTAGACCCACAAAAGTATGGCCAACTAATCTTTGACAAAGCAGGAAATAATATCCTCTGGAAAAAAAGACAGTGTCTTTAACAAATGGTGCTGGGAGAACTGGACAGCAACATACAGAGGGATGAAACTAGACCACTTTCTTACACCATTCACAAAAATAAACTCAAAATGGATAAAGGACCTGAATGTGAGACAGGAAACCATCAAAACCCTAGAGGAGAAAGCAGGAAAAAACCTCTCTGACCTCAGCCGCAGCAATTTCTTACTTGACACATCCCCAAAGGCAAGGGAATTAAAAGCAAAAAAGAACTATTGGGACCTCATGAAGATAAAAAGCTTCTGCACTGCAAAGGAAACAACCAACAAAACTAAAAGGCAACCAATAGAATGGGAAAAGATATTTGCAAATGACATATTGGAAAAGGGCTAGTATCCAAAATCTATAAAGAGCTCACCAAACTCCACACCTGAAAAACAAATAATCCAGTGAAGAAATGGGCAGAAAACATGAATAGACACTTCTCTAAAGAAGACATCCAGATGGCCAACAGGCACATGAAAAGATGCTCAACATCGCTCCTCATATCAGGGAGATACAAATCAAAACCACACTGAGATACCACCTCACGCCAGTCAGAGTGGCTAAATGCACAAAACAGGAGACTATACATGCTGGAGAGGATGTGGAGAAACGGGAACCCTCTTGCACTGTTGGTGGGAATGCAAACTGGTGCAGCCGCTCTGGAAAACAGTGTGGAGGTTCCTCAGAAAATTTAAAAATAGATCTATCCTATGACCCAGCAATAGCACTGCTAGGAATTTACCCAAGGGATACAGGAGTGATGATGTATAGGGGCACTTGTACCCCAATGTTTGCAGCAGCACTCTCAACAATAGCCAAATTATGGAAAGAGCCTAAATGTCCATCAACTGACGAATGGATAAAGAAATTGTGATTTACATACACAATGGAGTACTACATGGCAATGAGAAAGAATGAAATATGGCCTTTGTAGCAACGTGGATGGAACTGGAGAGTGTTATGCTAAGTGAAATAAGTCATACAGAGAAGGACAGATTCCATGTTTTCACTCCTATGAGGATCCTGAGAAACTTAACAGAAGACCATGGGGGAGGGGAAGAAAAAAAAAAAACAAGAAAGGTTATAGAGGGAGGGAGCCAAAACATAAGAGACTCTTAAAAACTGAGGGGCGCCTGGGTGGTGCAGTCGGTTAAGCGTCCAACTTCAGCCAGGTCACGATCTCGCGGTCCGTGAGTTCGAGCCCCGTGTCAGGCTCTGGGCTGATGGCTCGGAGCCTGGAGCCTGTTTCCGATTCTGTGTCTCCCTCTCTCTCTGCCCCTCCCCCGTTCATGCTGTCTCTCTCTGTCCCAAAAATAAATAAACGTTGAAAAAAAAATTTAAAAAAAAAACTGAGAACAATCTGAGGGTTGATGGGTGGTGGGAGGGAAGGGAAGGTGGGTGATGGGTATTGAGGAGGGCATCTGTTGGGATGAGCACTGGGTGTTGTATGGAAACCAATTTGACAATAAATTTCATATTAAAAAAATTAAAAAAAATTTTTTTTTAAAATAAAATAAGGGGCGCCTGGGTGGCTCAGTCGGTTAAGCATCCGACTTCGGCTCAGGTCATGATCTCGCGGTCCGTGGGTTTGAGCCCGCATCAGGCTCTGTGCTGACAGCTCAGAGCCTGGAGCCGGTTTCAGATTCTGTGCCTCCCTCTCTCTCTGACCCTCCCCCATTCATGCTCTGTCTCTCTCTGTCTCAAAAATAAATAAACATTAAAAATAAATAAATAAATAAATAAATAAATAAATAAAATGAGAGATAAAGAGTTTCTCAGACAAACAATAGCTAAAGGAATTCATGACCACTAAATTAACTCTATAAGAAATGTTAAAAGGTACTCTGAGTAGAAAGTAAGGACCATAAGTAGGAATAAGAAAAGTAGGAAGCACAAAAGCAGTTAAAATAAGTAGATATATTAAAATCAGTCAAGAGATTCACAAAATAAAAGGAAGTATGATATCATATACCATAAAACATGAGGGGAAAGGAGTAAAGAATGGGTTCAAATGTAAGTAACCACCAACTTAATATAGAAATATATTCATAAGATGTTATATATGAACCTAAAGGTAACCACAATCAAAAACTAATAACAGATGTGCAAAAAAATAGAGAAAGGAGTCCATATATAGTTCACTAAAAAACGTCAATAAATAGTGAGAGAATAGAGCAGGAGAAGGAACAGAGAAGAACTACGAAAACAACCATAAAACAAGTAACAAAATAGTAGTAAGTACATACCTATCAATAATTACTTTCAATGTAAATGAATTGAATGCTCCAATCAAAAAAACATAGGGTGACAGAATGTATAAAAAAGTAAGAACCATCTTTATGCTGCCTACAAGAGATGGATTTCAGACTTAAAGACACATGTAGATTGAAAGTGAAGGGATGGAAAAGCATTCATCATGCAAATATAAGTAAAAATAAAGCCAGGATACCAACTTACACTGGAAAAAATAGACTTTAAAAGAAAGACTGCAGAAACAGATAAAGAAGGTCACTATATAATCATAAAAATAATCCAGCAAGAAGATATAACAATTGTGAATATTTATGCACTCAACATGGAAGCATAAATACATAAAGCAGCTAACAATAAAGACAAAGGAAGTAATTGATAGTAAATCATAATAACAGGGGACTTTAACACTTCACTACATCTATTGATCATCCAAACAGCAAACCAATACGAAAACAGTGGTTTTGAATGACACAGTGGACAAGATGGATCTGATAGATAGGTTCAGAACATTCCATCCTGAAACAGAATACACATTCTTCTCAAGTGCACATGGGAACATTCTTCAGAATAGATCACATATTAGGCTACCAAACAAGTCTCGACAAATTCAAAAAGATCAAAGTCATACCACATATCTTTTCCAATCATAAGGCTATGAAACTAGAAATCAACCAACCACAAGAAAAAATCTGGAAATACCACAAATACATGGAGGTTAAATAACATGCTACCAAACAAGGAATGGGTCAATCATGAAATCAAAGAAAAAATTAAAAAAATACATGGAGACAAATGAAAATGAAAACATAATGGTCCACAGTCTTCGGGATGCAGTAAAAGCTGTTCTAAGAGGGCAGTTTATACAGGCCTACCTCAAGAAGCAAGAAAAATCTCAAATAACCTAAACTTGCAACTAAAGGAGCTAGAAAACCAGGAACAAAAAAAAAACCCAAACCAGCAGAAGGAAGGAAATAATCAAGATTAAAGCAGAAATAAACAAAATAGAAACTAAAACAAACAAACAAACAAAAGAACAGATCAATAAAATGATGAGCTGGTTCTTTGAAGAGATCAACAGAATTGATAAACCTTTAACCACAGTCATCAAAAAAAAAAAAAAGAGAGAGAGAGGCCTCAAATAAACAAAATCTGAAACAAAAGAGAAATAACCAATACCACAGAAATACAAAGGATTATAAGAAAATATCATGTAACAGTACATGCTTATAAATTGGACAACCTAAAATATGTGGATAAATTTTAGAAACATACAATCTCTCAATACTGAAACAGGAAGAAATAGAGAATTTGAACAGACCAATTACCAGCAATGAAATTGAATCAATAATCAAAAGATTCCCAACAAACAAAAGTCCAGGACAAGATAGCTCCAAAGGTAAATTCTATCAAATGTTTAAAGAAGAGTTAATACCTATTTTTTTTTCAAACATTCCATAAAATAGAAGAGGAAGAAAAGCTTCCAAATTTATTCTGAGACCAGCATTACCTTGATATCAAAACCAGAGAAAGACACTACCAAAAGAAAGAACTATAGGCCAATATATGTCTGATGAATATAAATGAAAAATCCTCAGCAGAATATTAGCAAACTGAATCCAACAACACATTAAAAAATCATTCACTACAATCAAGTGGAAATTATTCCTGGGATTTAAGGGTGGTTCAATATTCACAAATCAATCCATGTGATACAATACATCAACAATAAAAAAAACATTTTAGGGGCGCCTGGGTGGCTTAGTCGGTTGAGCGTCCAACTTTGGCTCAGGTCACGATCTCGTGGTCCGTGAGTTTGAGCCCCGTGTTGGGCTCTGGGCTGATGGCTCAGAGCCTGGAGCCTGCTTCCGATTCTGTGTCTCCCTCTCTCTCTGACCCTCCCCCGTTCATGCTCTGTCTCTCTCTGTCTCAAAAATAAAAAAAAACTTAAAATAAAAAAAAAATTTAAAAAAACCATTTTATCATTTCGATAGATGCAGAAATAGCATTTGATAAAGTACAACATCCATTCATAATAAAAACCCTTAACAAAGTAGGTGTAGGGGGAATGTACCTCACCATAATAAAGGCCATATATCAAAAACCCAGAGCTAACACACTCAATGGTGAAAAACAGAGCTTTTCCCCTAATATCAGGAACAAGACAAGGATGTCCACTCTCACTACTTAAAAAAAAATTTTTTTTAACGTTTATTTATTATTGAGAGACAGAGAGACACAGAGCGTGAGCAGGGGAGGTGGAGAGAGAGAGGGAGACACAGAATCCAGAACAGGCTCCAGGCTCTGAGCTGTCGGCACAGTGCCCCACGCAGAGCTTGAACTCACGAACCCTGAGATCATGAACTGAGCTGAAGTCGGTCGCCTAACCAACTGAGCCACCCAGGTGCCCCTTACTCTCACTACCTTTATTCACCGTTGTACTGGAAGTCCTAGCCACAGTAATTAGACAACATAAGGAAATAAAAGGCACCCAAGTTGATAAAGAAGAAGTAAAATTTTCACCATTTGCAGATGCCATGATATTATACACTGAAAATCCTGAATTCCACCAGAAAATTATTAGAATAAATGGATTCAGTAAAATCTCAGGGTACAAAATCAATACACAGAAATTCTTTGCATTTCTATATGCTAATAATGAAGTAGCAGGAATAAAAATTAAGAAAATAATCATATTTATAATTGTACCAAAAATAATAAAATACCTATGAACAAACTTAACCAAAGAGGTAAAAGACCTGTATTCTGAAAACCATAAAATGCCGAAGGAAGAAATTGAAGGTGACACCAAGAAATGGAAAGATATCCCATACACAGGGATTGGAAGAACAAATATTGTTAAAATGTCCATACTACCCAAAGCAATCTACAGAGCTAATGCAATCTCTATCAAAATACCCACAGCATTTTTCACAGAATTAGAACAAACAATCCTAAAATTTGTATGGAACCACAGAAAACCCCAAATAGCCATAGAAATCTTGAAAAAGAAGAACAAAACTGGAGACCTCACAGCCCCAGATTTCAAGATATACTACAAACCTGCAGTAATTCACAACAATATATGGTACTGGCACAAAATAGACACATAGATCAACAGAATAGAATAGAGAGCTCAGAAGTAAATCCACGAGTATATGGTCAATTAATCTTCAACAAAAGAGGCAAGAATATGCAATAGGAAAAAAAATTGTCTCTCAAATGGTGTTGGGAAATCTGGACAGCTACATGCAAAAGAGTGAAACTGGATGACTTTCTTACACCATACATAAAAATAAACTCAAAATTGATTAAATATCTAAGTGTGAGGCCTGAAACCATAAAAATGTTAGAAAAGAACACAGGCAGTAATTTCTCTGACATTGGTCATAGCAACATTTTTCTACATATGCCTCCTGAGGCAAGGGAAACAAAAGTGAAAATAAACTATTGGGACTACATCAAAGTAAAAAAACCTTTTCACAGCAAAGCAAACAATCCACAAAACTAAAAGACGGCCTACTGAATGGGAGAAGATATTTGCAAATGGAATACATGATCAAGGATTATTGTCCAAAATATATAAAGAACTTATACAACTCAACACACAAAAAATAAGCCAATTAAAAAATGGGCAGAAGACATGAACAAACATTTCTCCAAAGAAGACATACAGATGGTCAACAGACACACAAAGACACTCAACATCACTCATCATCATGGAAATGCAAATTAAAACTAAAATGAGATATCACCTCGCACCTTTCAGAATGGCTAAGATAAAAAACACAAGAAACAATAAGTGTTGATGAGGATGCAGAGAAAAAGAAACCCTTGTAAAGTATGGGTGGGAATGCAAACTTGGGCAGCCACTGTAGAAAACATTATGGAGGTTTCTCCAAAAATTAAAAATAGAATTACCATAAGATCCAGTAATTCCACTACTGGGTATTTACCCACAGCATATGAAAACACTAATTCAAAGATATATGCATCCCTATAGCTACTGCAGAATTATTTGTAATAGCTGAATTAGGAAAGCAGCCCAAATATCATTCAATAGGCGAATGGACACTGAAGATGTGGTATAGACACACACACACACACACACACACACACACACACACACACACACACTCTTACTCAGCCATAATAAAGAATGAAATCTTGCCATTTACAACAACATGGATGAATCTGCAGAGCATAATGCTAGTGAAATAGGTCAGTCAGAGAAAGACAAGTGTCATATGATTTTACTCATATGTGAAATCTAAGAAACAAACAGAAAAAGAGAAACCAAAAAATAGACTCTTAACTATAGAGAACATACTTGTGGTTACCAGAGGGGGGGTGGGGGTGGTAATGGGTGAAATAGGGAAAGGGGATTAAAAGCACACTTATCATGATGAGCAAAGAGTAATGTACAGAAATGCTGAATCACCACTATATTGTACACCTGAAACTAATGTAACACTGTATGTTAATTATACTGGAAGTAAAAACAAATAAACAAAACTAAAAAATAAAAAAAAAATTCACATAGGGATAAACCTATTCCCTCTTTGATTTTCCACTCCTTTCACCCCAATTTTTACACAACTCATTAACTATGAACATTGTTCATGTAACAAATGGAGGCACTGGAGAGGAGATTCACTGTATAACTCAGTAGAAATACTTCTTTTTCTTACACTATGCTTAAAAGGACACATTTTGATTTGGTTTGGTTTTCACCTTTGGGTTGTGGTAAAACCATAGGCATTTGCCTGTCTCCAAAAAAAAAAAAAAATGCCTTACAAAGTATGTTGTTGTCTCTGAAAAGAATTCTTTTAGAAGTGCAAGCTACTAATAAAATTAATTCCTTTGGGACATATTTGATATAGAAATCTTTTATATTGAAGTTGATTATTTTTTATTTATTCCATACAGGATTTATTTTTTAAGTATCAGGGATTTACTTTCTTTTTTTAAAATGTATTTTTTAATTTTTCTTTTTAACGTTTATTTATTTTTGAGACAGAGAGAGAGACAGAGCATGAACGGGGGAGGAGCAGAGAGAGAGGGAGACACAGAATAGGAAGCAGGCTCCAGGCTCTGAGCCATCAGCCCAGAGCCCAACGCGGGGCTCGAACTCACGGACCGCGAGATCGCGAGATCGTGACCCGAGCTGAAGTCAGACGCTTAACTGACTGAGCCACCCAGGCGCTCCAATTTTTTTAATGTTTATTTATTTTGAGAGAGAGAGCAGGGGAGGGGCAAGAGAGAGGGAGATACAGTCTGAAGCAGGCTCCAGGCTCTGAGCTGTCAGCACAGAGCGCAATGCAGGGCTGGACTCATAAACCGCGAGTTCATGACCTGAGCTGAAGTCAGACGCTCATCCAACTGAGCCACCCAGGCACCCCTGGGGATTTACTTTCTACGTATCATTTTATGAATGAACTAAACAGTAAACTTATTTATAAAACTACAAACAAATCAAAACAATAAAAACGAAACAATGCATACTACCACAAAGTAAGAAAGGTGATTACGAATCTTTTTCTGCCAAACTTAGGAACAAGGCATTCTTAAGTGGTAACAATGAATGAATCTGAGTATTGAAACCTGTAAAGTTACAAAAGACATCTTAGTGATTACCTTCTAATTTAAAAATTGTTACTGCTAGTGACTGATTAATAACTGATTATAATGTCATGTTCAGCTTTTCTTGCAATGCTATATTGAGTCTAATGAAATTAAGTCCTATTCATCAATACCTCAATTCTTTCAGATATTCTTCAAAGACATAGGTACAAATTTCCAGTTGTAAGTCATGAGATGCAATGTAAAACGTGGAGAATATAGTCAATAATATTTATTAACTGCATATAGCAACAGATGGTAACTAGACTTATTGTGGTGATTATTCATCAATGTATACAAACATCCAATCACTATGTTGTACACTGAAACAAATATAATACTGTATATCAATTACACAATAATAATAATAATAAACACAGCCATATGCTCTCTCAGATCTTGTAGTTATATAGCTCTCCCTAGAAAATTGGGGAAACACTGGGAAACTCAGTAGCACTGACATTGAGTGTTAATTAAATGGACTTTGGTCTTCTACCCTACTTGGCATGGTTATTGCTAATATTGCACAGCCTTCAGAATTCAAAGACCTATTTCTCCACTTCATCACATCTCATTTTTCTGTGTTGTGAGATATTTTGGGCAATATATTACAGCTGTGGTTCTCAAAGTATGGTCCCCTACCAGCAGCATCAGCACCACCTGGCAATTTGTTAGAAATGCAACTTCTTGGGCCCCACTGCAGACTTACTGAATAAAAATCTGGAGGTGGGATCCAGCAATCTGTATTGTAATGAGCCCTCCAGATACTTCTGATGTTCACTAGCATTTGAGAATCACTGTATGAGATTGTATTTGGGGTAAAAGCTTTTTTTATCTTCTTGTACCTGAAATTTATCAGTGAGTCAGGATTTTCTTACTCTTTTGTCTTTTTCTATAAGACATCTGTTTGGAATAACTGGATGGGAAGACAGAAGTCTATATAGAAGCCCACCATTATCAACAGTGCAGACTTGATTCAATGAGTCAATTTCTCACCCATATATAAGGGAAATTTTGTGGTCCTATAAAACTCTAAAAAGGCATGCACCCCCACCCTAAATCAAGCAAGGAAAAGACCTTTTATAGCAGTTACCTGTCCATGCCATTCTTTATGTTTCAGCTTCCAAAAGTATATGTAATTCAGCAGAATATTAGGGTAAACAGAGTAACTATAGTGTGTTGGTCATTTAGATACACAATGGATAATATAGATTTATTTGTTTTGTTTTTTAGCAAAACAACTTGCCAAGCCATTTAACTGAGGAAAAAATAGGCCTTATGGAATGACCAAGAAAAGCAAATATTGGAACAAAGAAAACTAAATTATTTGCCTAAGAAAAGCAAACTTTTAGGAACAGTCCAGAAAGGGGGGGTGATGCCAGAGAGTGGAGAGCACAAAACCTAGCTATAAGGGGATATGTCAGAGCCAAGGAGAGAGAGGTGGCCAGTGAAAAGTTCCTAGTGGCAGGTCTGACCAAAGCAAAGGAATATCTAATACATACTAAGCTGAAAGTTATCTGCCATGCTCTGCTATGCTGTATTTCCCGCCAGAATTCTCAACTGTGGTGAATAGGCTATAGAGTGGCCCTCACATGATCCTTGTCTCTTGAAATTCATGCCCTCACGTTGGTGACCTGTGACTTACTTCTTTTTTTTTAATTTTTTTTTTTTTTTTTCAACGTTTATTTATTTTTGGGACAGAGAGAGACAGAGCATGAATGGGGGAGGGGCAGAGAGAGAGAGAGACATAGAATCGGAAACAGGCTCCAGGCTCTGAGCCATCAGCCCAGAGCCTGACGCGGGGCTCGAACTCCCGGACCGCGAGATCGTGACCTGGATGAAGTCGGACGCTTAACCGACTGTGCCACCCAGGTGCCCCGGCTTACTTCTAATAGAACACAGCAAAGCTGATGGGATTTATCTCATTATGTGTGCATGATTATGAACCTAAGATTGTAGCAAGTGTCTTGCTGAGTCTTTCTCCTTCCCTTGCTACCTTTGAAGAAGCAAGCTGCCATGTTGGAAACTGCCTGTGTTTGGAGGCCCATGTGTCAAAGAACCGTGAGAGCCTCCAGATCCTGAGGGTGGCCTCCCAACAGAAAGCCAGGAAGAGACTGAAGTCTTCGGTGCTATGGCTGAAAGGAACCAAAATCTGCCAGCAACCTAAGTGAGTCTGGAAGCAGATCCTTCCCCAGGTGAGTTTCAAATGAAACCATAGCCCTGGTTGACACCATGATTAAAGCCAATGAGACCCTTAAGCAGAGAACTCAGCAAAAGTCATGCTTGTACTCCTAACCCACAGATATTTTGAAATAATGTGTATTATTTTAAGACACTAAATTTGTGGCAATTTGCCACACAATGATAGATAGCTATACCTGAACCATCAGTGAAGTCTGCTACACTTTACCTGGATTTGGAGAATGCAAAAATGAAGGCAAACAATTGAACTTGAATCTGATCAAGTCTAAAGATTTAACTACCGCTTTCCAGAAGATACAGGCTGTAAAGAAACACATTTAAAAAATACCATAGGGGTGCAATCAGCAAAATCCAGACCACAGAAGATGTAAAGGGGCAAAACAAACAAAAAAATAGGTCATGACACAAACAATCTGAAAAAAAAAAATAGAAGGCTGGGTATTTTAAAAATATTTAAGAGCTTTACAACCAATTAAACAAATCAGCCTTATTTTCATTCTTGATGAAAACACAGTTAAAAATACATAAGACAATTGTGAACATTTGAATGCAGACTGGATATTTTAGAATATTAAGGAATTGCTGTTAATTTTTGTTAATGTGATAGTGGCACTATGATGCATTAAAAAAACACTTTAACTCTTAGATGTGTAAAATAAAAGACTGTAAATGAAATTATATGGCTTGGTTCAAAATAATATACTGAGGACAGGAGAACAGGGTATGAAGGAGATGAACAGATGAACAACTTTGATCAGTCTTTGATAATTCTTTAAGATGGATGATGGGTCAGTGGGAGTTCATCATTTATTCTCTTTACTCTGGCATATCCTGAAATTTCATACAATAAAAAGTGGTTTTGGTTTTCTTTTTGGCAGAGGAATCCACTGAAGCATGCATAAGTCAGGGGAGTTGCAGTACAAACACACTGAGGACTGGACATGAGGCCAGCCTCATTCCCCAGACCAGCAGCTTCCAAGACGGGTGGGCAAGATGATCTTCTGGGGTAGGAAAAGAAAATAAAATTTCCATTTGTGTGGGGCATCTGGTGGCTCAGTTGGTTAAGCATCTGACTCTTGATTTCAGCTCAAAGTCATGATCTCATGGTTCACAGGATCAAGCCCCAAATCGGGCTGTGCACTGACAGCACAGAGCCTGCTTAGGATTCTCATTCTCTCTCTCTCTCTCTCTCTCTCTCTCTCTCTCTCTATCAATCTCTTCCCCTCCCTCCCTCTGCCCCTCCCCTGCTCTCTCTGTCTCTCTCAAGGTAAATAAGTTTTAAAATATATTTCCATTTGTATTAAAAGACCTCAGTTCTTCCCTACTATGTATGTCCTTTACTATTCACACAGAACACTTTGCTTCTGACACTTCTAGTTACCAAATGTGTGTGGGGGGGCAGGTGCAAGCAATTCTCTGTGACACCAGCTGGGTGTCCTACAATTTAACTCAATTCTGATTCTGTCTATGTGGAGACAGTGTTAGATCCCACAGGTTAAGGGCTCAGTCCCACAAGACTGCCGCCCCTTCAGATAGGGACACATGTCCAAGTTGCAACTGTGTTTCTGACCAACTATCTATAAATCTGAGGTACCTCTTCTCAGGTTTGAGGAAAAATGTTTACTTACCATTTACCAGTTTATTATACAAGTATCTGATACAGGATATAAACAAATAGCCAGATGGAAGAGATGCATAGGGCAAGGGATGTAGGAAGGGACTGGCAGCTTCTATGCTGTCTCTAAATATAACCCCTCTCCCCCCACCTCACCCATTTTCCAACCTTGGAAGCTCTCCCACCTCATATTTTGGGATTTTTATGGAGGCTTCAACATGTAGGCAAAATCAATTATTGACACTATTTCTAGCTCCTCTTCACCTTCTGGAGGGCAGTGGATGGAGCTGAAAATTCTAAGCTTCTAATCATGGTTTGGTCCCTCTGGTGACCAGCTCCCATCCAGGAGCCATGCAGGGGCCCACCCAGAGTCACCTTATTAGAACAAAAGATGCTCCCAGTACTCTAGTCACTTGGGAATCTACAAGGGTTTCTAAGAGCCCTGTGTAGGGACAGGGTGAAAGACAAATATGAAAACAAGAGGTGTTCCTAGTACTCTTATCACTGAAGAAATTACAAGGGTTTCCGGAACTCTGTGCCAGGAACTGGGGGCAGATATATATTCTATTATCTCACACCATTTGTTTGTCATCTCAGCCATTTAAAAGTTGCATTTGTGTGTATGTAATTTATAACTAAATTATTATGCATATGTTGCAGATGTATAGGCTCCAGGTTTTGTTTGTTTTTAATGATGGTGCATACATGCAAGAGAAAGGTGATTCTTGAGCAGAGCATGGGGAGTCCTCTATCTGGGTTTCATTATAGTAGCTCATCCTGGGGTGTTTTTAATTCTGAAAAAGGACCCATTTGTATCTCTAAACCACTACCCTAGATTGGCCCAGAAGGCTATGTTTACCATGGAGCTAATATGCAACACCTATGGCCTGGATGGTTCTTACAGCATGGTGCTCTAGTGGTAGTCAGTCTTCTCAGTGGCAACTAACTTCTCCTAGAATGAGAATTCCAAGAAAACCAGGTCCAAGCTACCAGCTTAAAATTCCCACAGCGTAACTCCTTCTGTATTATACTGGTCAAAGCCATAGGCCAGCCTGATTCAAAAGAGGTAAAGGAACTGACTCCACTTCTTGATGGCAGAATGGTATCCCCATACAAGGAGGGAAAGAACTAATGACAGCCATCTTGGAGAAAGCTAGCACATGCCTGCATAAGATTCACTTGCTATCAGTATTTCTTGGGTCAAGTTGGGTAATCTACAATTTGAGGAAGCAACCTAGAAATTCTTAATGGTACTCAATTTTGGAAATCACTCTGGGTAATATTTGGTAGTGCCTGGATCTCTCACTTAAAAATTTTGACTGTGCAAAGAGGAGATTTCACTTATGGGTTTGAATCCAAAATACTGTTGCAATAGGTAGTATAGATGGGCATTACTGAAGAGAAAGTATAACCACTCTATTAAAATAACACACTTCTAGGACTATTTACTGTAAGCTCACACTGATTAGAGACCTGATAGAGGCTTAAAATTCTGTTAGCCAAGTTTAGAAAACAGAAGAAAGAAAGCAGTGTATTTTTTCAGGGAGCTGCATAGCAAAGTCTCACAAGGAGACCCCTCTCAGGTAGGAGATGGATAAGGCAAGAGATGATGTGAGGTGGAGAGTCCACTCACAGCTTCAAGGTTGGGACAGGGTGGTCTCCCACCACCAGTTGAGACTGCCTCCAGAAGATGTCCTAAGTCCTGACAGGTAACCACACTTGCTCCTCTCCTAAAGGTATGGGAAAGGAAATTAAGTCACATATCTTCTCTAGGACTTAACAAGCTACAATGTCTCAAGGACACCCAGAAAAGAGCATAGAAATCTATAGACTGCCTTTAAGCCAAAAGGAAGCAAAGAAGCTTAATCAAAGGAGCAACCAGGCAACTGAGTTCTATGGTTCATTTCATCCTATCACTGAATACGGGGTTGGTGCTATTCTTCCTTAACACCACAAAGAGTGAGCATTATAGCCATCCCTCTTCTGATGCCTGGGAGGATGCAACAGTAGCTAAATTTACCACCTTCTCAATATCTAGGTCCCAGATCCTGAAAAGAGAAATCTGCCAATGATACAATTATATAAATTAGCAAATAAAATGATTTAGCAAATAAAAAATAATCTCAAGGTTTAAATGCAATAAAGCAACAGTGTTCAACAAGGGCACAGAATGAAGCAGCAGTGAACAAACTACTTATAAAATGAAGTAACGAAATACCATGACTTATATCTTCCATTTCCTGGGCTGATCTCAATGGCCCAATCCGTACACTCCTGAAGGAAAACAATTTTAAGCCATGTAAATCTGGATGTGAAATGAATTATAATAACCCATTGTCCTCCCCAAATGATATAATGTACCAAAATTCAAACATAGAAGACATCTCAGTTGCTCTAAACAGAGAGTCTGTCTACGGTTTGGGGAGTTGTAATATATTATGACTTAGAACCATGATAAGTTCTGGTAGTTTTCCTCTAAGAAATACTGCAGAAAAAAAAGTAATGTGAACATATAGTGCATGCCAGCAGAAACACTGTTTTATCCTGCTATTGTAGTTAATATTGTAGTTAATATCCTGCTATTGTAGTTAATATATATTAACTACATTCACATTATATGTGAATAATGTGCAATCAGTGAAAGATATATCAGTCCTACCTTGTGAGGTGACTTTCTATCACTCCAAATTTAATGGACAGCCTGTTTTTTGCAAGAAAAATCTTTTGGGAATGGTATGTGGCTACATAATGTAAATTAACCAAGACCTCAACTTCCCTCTCAGGTCAAGAAGGGTCATCTTTTTTAACCTTTACATTTATCTTTATAGTTCTCAAATGTTTTTCAATTCAATATTACTTAATCTTCAGGACATCTCTGTAAGGTAAGCCAATATTATTAAACTGAGGTACGGAAAGATTAAGTGATTTTCCCCAAGTTCCCAGGAAAACTGATGCCAAGGGGCAGAATTTAAATCTAGAAGTTTATCTAATGAACTATGTTCCCTCTCTGGACACAGGTAACTTTGTTTATTCACAACAGACTCATCAATAATTTTGGAGGTTAATAATCACAATTTGAGGGTATCCTTGCCTTATAAAAGAATAAAGTAATTAAATATAAATATAAGATTTGTGTGGAAGCTGTTGCTTTCTCAAAGAAGGGAAATGACCAGAAAGTGTCATGATAGGGCTTAGAGTATCTCTAAGGCAGCCAGAAAAGAGATATTACAGTATCCTTTTCCTGAAATGGTGATATGAAGTTAGCCAGGGATAGGTTAGAGTAAGTAGTAAGGGCACAGACTACAATGCGGTCAGAAAGGTGAGCTGCTATCATCTGAGTCCCTTGAGATTTGAAGATGAGGGGGAAACAGGGTGTGTGGTAAAGTACTTTCCAAGACTGTGCTAGTTTCCTAGGGCTGCTCTAACAAAGTACCATAATCCTGTAGTTAAAGCAACAGAAATGTATTGCCTTCCAGCTCTGGAGGCTGGAAGTCCAAAATCAAGGTGTCAGCAGGGTTGACTCCATGTGAGGGCTCTGGGGGACAATTTGTTCTATGCCTCTTCATAGCTTCTGGTGGTTACCCACAATCCTTGCATTCCCTAGCTTGTAGATGCACCATTCCAATATCTTCCTCCATTGTTGCATGGCATCTTACTTCTCTGTGTCTTCACATGGCCTTCTTTTTACAAGGACACCAGTTACCATGGAATAGGTCTCATCCTAATGGCCTCATGTTAACATGATTAAATTTGCAAAGATCCTACTTCCAAATAAGGTCACACTCACAGATACTAGGAGTTAGGGCCTCAACATACTTTCTTGAGGGATTCAATTCAACCCCTAACAAAGGCCAAGAGAGTAGAACCAAATCTCTGAATAAGCCTTTCATTGAAAGCCTGCTACTTAAATTGGTCTTATAATAACTGTTGATTTTAAATGTGGCAAGATAAAGAAAAGAGAGTCTTGGGCTCTCTTTTTTAGTTATTAGTTAATAGAGTTAATTAGCTCTCTTAGTTATTAAGCTAATCGCCTAGTACATGGTCTCCCTCCCTGCTGAGGAGATTAAAGGTGATCACTGCAAGTCATGGGTGTTTGAAGTGGACATTTCTGCCTTCAAGAGGCACCAACCTACATCCATTCCTGGGCAATTTATGGAGTAGATAGTAGCTTAGTGCAGAAAAGAACTCTTCTGACTGTGCAGAGATTGTAAAGCATTGCTTAGTTAATAGGAGCTTCTTCTTTGAGAAGGGTCATTTTTGCTTATAAACCCCCCTCAATTGCAATTACTCCTTAAACCCCGACTCCAACAGGTACACATAATTCAAGATGCCACTCCTTTTGGGAATCTGTCACAGATAAATCCTTAACATTCAAATGAGCAAACAATTTTTTTTCTTAATAGGAAAAAAACACATTGTGAGAACAACTTATTTTCAAAGGAGTGGAAATCCCTATTTGTTAAGAAGAATTGTTCTTAAATTATATCAAATTAAAATTATTTCGGGGCGCCTGGGTGGCGCAGTCGGTTGGGCGTCCGACTTCAGCCAGGTCATGATCTCGCGGTCCGTGAGTTCGAGCCCCGCGTCAGGCTCTGGGCTGATGGCTCAGAGCCTGGAGCCTGTTTCCGATTCTGTGTCTCCCTCTCTCTCTGCCCCTCCCCCGTTCATGCTCTGTCTCTCTCTGTCTCAAAAATAAATAAAACGTTGAAAAAGAAAAAAAAATTAAAATTTAAAATTATTTCTTATGCAAATCCCATTACTAGCATAATAGTGCTCTTTCCATTTTGGCAATGGATACCTGAGAGAAAAATCGTTTTTGTCATCGTTGATTTTCAAGGGTTTTTGGCTTTTCAAGACTAGGAGATCACTGATTTCACATATAAGTTTATGTAAAAAAATAAACATGAATCTCTTTTTCCAGCACTATAAAAATCCTGTCTCTTCCAGGCCCTTGCATGTTTCTTTCAAGAGAAGAAACAAATTTTAAGAAAGGGTAGGAAAGCAGGGCAGGAAGATTAATATTTTAAGGTATTTTGCAATCGTTATTTATAATTTTTTTTAGTGTTTATTTATTTTTGAGACAGAGAGAGACAGAGCATGAGTGGGGGAGGGGCAGAAAGCGAGGGGGACACAGAATCCAAAGCAGGCTCCAGGCTTTGAGCTGTCAGCACAGAGCCCGACGTGGGGCTCGAACTCACAGACCACAAGATCATGACCTAAGCCAGAGTCAGACGCCCAATGGACTGAGCCACCAGGTGCCCCGCAGTCGTTATTTATAAACAAATGGGAATACACTGGGATGTATTTCATAGTTCATATTTTAAGAAAAACAACAACTTTGATTTCACATCTTTTCTTCTGCATTAGCTTTGTGATATATGCCAGATCCACATATGTTGCACTGTCATTGAAATAATCCCATGTCACGTGTGTCCTATCTTACTTATTTTTTGATCATGTAATTGTCACATTCAAATATCTAGACTTACAAAAGTACATGGAAACCAAAAACCTTTTATATGATTTACATGGGCTATGCCAAGCCCTTGGCCTCACACAATAAAGTAAAAATTTGTAACTGGCTTATGTTTTTGTCATTATCCAGAATAACACTGCTTTAATTCTAAAAAATTATTGAAATAGATCAGTAAATAGCTAATTTGCCTCTAGGAATTTTGCCTTTTAATATGAACATGAATTTTTCAGTCCTGTAAAATGGAAGAGAAGGGTGATTGGAATTATTGAATGCAAAAAGATTTAGAAAGGGGAATCAAATAGGTATAGGACTGCAAAAGATCAAGACTTCTGAAAGAAGTGAAAATGATGTTATGCTTCAAGTAACTAAGAGGACTGCTTATTTCAGATATATATTCTTGCTCTGTGCCTCGAAGTGTCAGGATTCTATTGGAAAGGACTCCCACCATTAAAAGCTTTCTGGGTGGGAGTGTGGGGGTGAGGGGAGGAACAGGACTAGCTACCCAGAGGAAGAAATAATAATGTTAATGCCAAGGAAAATCATTACTTGGAACTTCTTTGGTTGGTCTCCTGCTGGAAACTTTAATTGATTACTGAAAAGAGATTAGGCATGTCCAATTTGCTTTAGGTCACAGTCTTCATTAAAATGAGAACTTATTGTTTACTTTCTTTGAGAATTATGAACTTTTGCAGTCAATAAGAAATAGTGATAGCTATGATCTTATTTAAAATACATTGTGATCCATCCTAGAAAGTATAAATGATGTATTTTTTAAGAGAGTAAACAAGCAATTTGGAAAAGAACAAAATGTAATGGAACCAGGAACAGTACTAATGGTGCTATTCTCACATTTTTGCACAATCTTTTATTCAAGCATTTAACAAATTAGGCACAAGAAGACAACTTGTTCTAGGGAATCAGCACTATGTAGTGGGGATGTTATAGAGCTGCACTTGAGTGCCCAGCAACTTCTTTCTTTTTATTTTTAAGGTTATGTCTTTATTTTGGGAGACAGGGTGCACACAACGGGCAGAGAGGGAGGGAGGGAGAGAATCCTAAGCAGGCTCCACGCTGTCAGCACAGAGCCTGATGCTCGGCTCAATCTCATGAACTGTGAGATCATGACCTGAGTCAAAATCAAGAGTTGGACACTTAACCAACCAAGTCACCCAGATGCTCCAGTGCCCGGCAACTTTCTGCTTAACTTTTGGCCCCTTCTTTATAACTTTCTTTCTCATCATTGTCATTATGTAATTACCATCTGCTCCATCATCATGATCATCATCATGTCAAACATCCCCTCTATAGAGACATCTTCCCTTACTATCTTTGTCAGTAGTGTTTATCTTCCCGTATTTTCTACACTTTTATCTTGCCTTAAATTTCTTCGTGATATATTTAAAGATCAAAAATTGTATTTTCTGTTTAGTTGCTCATTACAGCTGCATGAGGATAGGATTTCTTTTGTCTGGGTTTCCCAGTGTGCACTGAATACCTGAAGTGTTTCTGACGTGTATTTGGTACTCAGTAAATGCCAGTTATATGAATAAAGTATTATTTATTAAATAATTTGCTAACAGAAAAAGTAGGGATGTAAGAGAATACGAATCAAGTGACATTTGAATCAATATTGTTAAGTGAGAGAGAATCATGTGAATTTGGTAGGGAAGAACACTCTAGGCAGACAAAAATCTATCATAAAAATGAGTGAAGTGGGAGAATCTTGGAAGGAGGCCAATGTGGCTGCAACAGAGCTAGGTGGGAAAGGAGCAGTGGGAGATAAGGCAGAGAGAGACAATGGAAGACTTTCATTCTGTGTTGGAAAGCCATTGGAGGACTTTGAGAAGAAGAATGACAGATGTAACATAGCCATAAAAGGCTGCTGTGTTGAGAATACATAACGGGGCGAGGGCCACAGAAAGGAAATTGGTTTGTTACTTTGTTGGTGATCCAGTTTAGAAAAGGAGTTGAGAAAGAAGAGAGACAAATTAAAATGATAGCACATAGTGGCTCAAGGGAGAAAGGAATAAGATAAAGACTTTACATCTGACTTTACAAAAAAAATAAAAGAGATGAGATATTCTTTTGTTGTTATACCACAGGGTGAGGAAAAATAGGAAGGGAAAGCCGGCTTCACTAGTTTGTGGAAGAAATGGGAGATGAACCGAAAAGGAGTATGGAACATTCTTTAAATACATTTGATTATGAAGTAAAAGAGAAAGAGAGTGATAGCTAGAAAAGTTCTTGAGGTCTTTAGGAAATATTTATTGAAAATATTTAGTGAAAATATCCTTATTGTTTTCTGATCATGGAAGTCATACATGTATATTGAAAAATTCAAAGGCACAGAAATAGATGATGCACAAGGTGATATTCTCTCAATTTTCTTTTTTTCTTTTTTTTTTTTTTTTACATTTTTTAAATTTATTTTTGGGACAGAGAGAGACAGAGCATGAAGAGGGGAGGGGCAGAGAGAGAGGGAGACACAGAATCGGAAACAAGCTCCAGGCTCTAAGCCATCAGCCCAGAGCCTGACGCGGGGCTCGAACTCACGGACCGCGAGATCGTGACCTGGCTGAAGTCGGATGCTTAACCGACTGCGCCACCCAGGCGCCCCATTCTCCCAATTTTCAACACCAAGAAAGCAATTATTAAGAGTTAATATAAATTCCTTCAGTTGTGTTTCATGTAAATAATTATTCAGATAAGTATAACCATGATGCTCCTTGAAAAAAAATTGAAGTGGCAGGGCATGGGTAAAACTGGATGTTCCTACAGTAAACTAGATATCTGAAAAAATGTAATTCAAATATAGTGAGAGTCAGTACGACATGTGGATTAACTTGATTTTCTAGGGGAATCTATGCCTATGTACAAAATCATCTATCTATCTATATATATTTTTTTGTCTCCATTTGGCCAATGTTACCTACCAGGAAACGGTCTGTTTGTTGGGATAAGAGAAGAGAGAAGCTGGTCTTCCTATATGAGCCCAAGATACCTTTTACTATTTGGAACACTTACAACAGGGTATTATGATTGCCTGTTGTATTCTCTGATCTGTGAGCTTTTTGAGGGCAGTGACTATATTTTGATTAATATTATACCTACAGAACATAGATCAATGCCTGACACCATGATGTTGAACTCACTTTTGTTTGCTCATTGAATTAATGAACAAGTAGTGTATAATCACAAACATTTACGTGCCGCAGCAAAGATGTGCATGTGTACACGAGCGTGCATGTGTGCATGTGTGTGGGATTTTGTGTTTGGTCTTGGCCTTGATAGTTCCGTGTTTTATGTAATAGTTCTAATTCATCCAAATAAATTCTATTGTGAGAACTAAATGTTGGAAGTAAATGTTGCTTACTAAGTGAGTAGGATCAAACTGTCAAAAGTGATTAGAAATTTTAAATGATCACTCCAGCCTTTAATTTTTGTGTATATATTATTAGTTTGAATGAGACAGTAAATATGGTTTGTGACATATGAATGGCACTATTATCTGCATGCATACATTCCTTGATTATCAATGACGGATTAACTTATTAAAAACAGCAGATGCTAAACTGAAATGTACTTCACTCTTTTTCAAAGTCCAGTTCAATTGAATAGCAAAATTTAAGTTTTATATGAACAAAAAAGGCCACTGAAAAGGCCAATATAATTAAAATTCAATTAATAATCCTACCTTTTTTTTTTGAATCTACAACAAACCATTCAATATACTTTGGCAATGAATGAATTCCAATTTGTCATAAAATTAGCCACTTACTCTCTTTGTTCTCCAATTTCAAAACCAAGTACAGTCTGATTATATTCATTTCTTTCCTGGTTGAACTCAATGTACATTTTTCATTCATAGCTTTTGTGAGATTCTCTAATATTTATTTACTAAGGCTTCTGAAGTATGAACATTTATAGGTCAATTCCATCAGAGAAATAATTGGGTTCTTTGACAGCATCAGAACACAATAAGCGATTGTAAATCAACCTTTTGAACAAGTTGAAAATTAAGATAAAGTATCTATTATTGAAAAGGGGTTTGCGTTTATTTTTAGACTCCCCTCCCAACAAGAAAAAAAAATTCAAGACTAGATCTTGGGCACTGATTTGGTTTCACAGTTATTTAGGTTAGAATGACAACATGTGGATTAATAATTCTTTTTAGGGTAACTTGGGTAATCAAAATGCATTTGTAATAAATAAATGCCTATATTGCTTACTCTGTACTAATTACATATGCTGTTTTATTTAATACTAATAATCTGTGAGAGAGATATTATTGTTGCAATTTTTCAGATAAAGAAACTAAGGTTCAGAGAGATTAAGTACATTGTCTAAAGTCAGAACAAGATTCTATTGCCTAGTAATACACATTAGAGTTATAAAATTATATACTTTTCATCTGCTTATTGAGTACCATTTTCATTCAGTAGCTTTGTTCGATGCAAGGTTGTTCAAACTGTCTAAGGCTGTAGGATCCTAAAGAAAACTGAGATCAGATGACACAGTTGCCAATTCAGTGTTAGCTCAATTGTTTTAACATTAAACATTTACCAACTATACCTTACATTTCTTTTTTTTTTTAAGTTTATTTATTTTGTGTGAAGAGAGAGTGAGCATGAGCACAAGTGGGGAAGGGGCAGAAAGAGAGGGAAAGACAGAATCCCAAGTAGCCTCCACGCTGTCAGTGCAGAGCCCGATGCAGGGCTTGAACTCACAAACCAAACCATGAGATCACGACCTGAGCCGAAATCAAAAGTCAGACGCTTAACTGACTGAGCCACTCAGGTGGCCCGCCTTGATTTCTCAGTAGTAATTTCACATTTTAATTATACTATCATATTGGCTAACTTTTTGGTTATTTTCCTCTAAAATAAACATGTATCTGAGTGTGAATCTGTAGACTTTGGGTAGAAAATCTCCTTGGGGCAATGGCTGCCCATCAGATATTCTTGAAAAGAATGGCATGTTTGCTATAGTTAAATTAATCACAGTCCCTCAGACCATTCATGAATCTAGAAATTCTGTCTGTATACACACCACACAGATTAGACTGAGATTTTTGAAAACCAGAAACATTTTGTAAGTCTTTTAAATAATCTAAATTCTTAAATGTCCAACCTCAAGGAGTCATGTGATATTGCCCAGCAAGCCTTCTGTGTTTCCCTAGTCTTTGTGCTTCCTCATTATCCACTATGACTATCTGAAAATTCTGTGACTCTTTCCAAACTTCTGGCCATAGCAGCTCCCACTTACTCTCAGCCTCCTACTTCATGGAGAAAACAGGGATATTAGATGGTATGGCAGGCAGACCATGGTAAGATGGATCTCAATAATCACCACCTCCTGCTGTTCCCACAGCACTGGGACCTGACCTGCATTTTAACAAGCTGTATTTATTTCTTGGCTACCACACTGTGATGAAGCAAAATGCTTGTGGTCAGCAGAACTTCTAAACTTGCCCAAGTAAAGAGCTGTGTCCTAATCCCCAGAACCTATGAATATAAGAAGATATCATTCTCATGATTATGTTATGTTATAGGGAACACTTGACTGCCAGATATGGAAATTATTTGGGTGGGTATAATCTGGACACATAAGACCTTAAAAACAATGAGCCTTCTCTGGCTGGTGGCAAAAAGGAAATTAAGAGAGGTTTCAAGCATGAGACGGATCATGAAGCATCAGGCCATTTCTGGCTTTGTAGATGGAGAGAAACATGCAATGAGGAATCCAGGCAGCTTCCAGGAGCAAAGACTAGCCTCCAAGTGATGGCCAGCAAGGGAATATGGACCTCAGTCCTACAACCACCAGTAACTGGATTTTTCCAACAACCTGAATTAGCTTAAAAGTGGATTTTTCCTAGATCTTCCAGATAAGAGCCCAGCATGGCAGATACCTTGACTTTAGTCTTATGAGATCCTAAGCAAAGAACCCAGTCAAGTCCTTCTGGATTCTGATCTATGGATTTGGAAAAAAAAAAATAAATGGTATTATGTTAGGTTTCTAAATTTGTAGTAATTTGTTATACAAAATATAAAACTAATATGTTACTCTATTTTATTAGTTTTTAATCTCCCCTTGCTCTGCCTTGAGAGTGACTAGACAGCCCCTTCCCCTTAGACCTTTTCAGCTATTCGTCAGGTACCTCCAAATACTAGTGGACATATGTTTGTGGTACTTTTACAGTTCCTCTCACTTGGAGTAAGTGCCCATTTATTCTCACCCACAGCATGGGAGGGAAGCATAACTCAATGACAACCCTAATCAAAGAAATCTATCGATGTTCTCAATTTCCTTCTTTTGGGTATTTTGGAAGTGGATGATCTACTAATGCTGGCAAAACCAGAGTCACAGTCTCTTAGCATAATTGCAGAGCTATCCTGATGCCTATGCTTTTTCTCAGCCCCTGGACCTCTGCTAAAATCAGGCTATGGTAAAAGGCATCACTTAATTCCCTGCATTTTTAAGGATACATTTTTGTTATATAAGGATAAAGTAGACAATATAATTCAATCATACTGTAGCTTTGGATAAGTTTCTTGACATTATATTAGAGAGTTCCTGCATATGGTAAGACCTGTAAACAAAACAGGAACATTGCATGAAATATGTTTTATAGTTCTGCAACCAATAATATTAGAATGTATGAAATGTTTCTCTATTTTCAATAGACTCTAATGTCAAGAGAGTCACCATGCACACAAACAAATAGTACATTAGCATTATCATTAACTACAACATGCTTACAAGAAATTCACTGCATACGAATATTATAGTTGATTCCCTAACATTCATTCCACCCAGGTGACTGGCCTCAGCCAGTCATGGCATGTCTATTCCTCTTGCCAGAGAATGGTTCAAGAATGGAAGTAGGGCCAATGAGACATGAGGGGAGGTCTGCAGGGACTTCCAGGAAACATTTCCCTGACTCCAAAGAGAGACCTCAAAAACAGGATTGTCTTTTCTTTTCTAGATAATAAGTCAGAACGAGAGGACTAGAATTTCCATAGCTATATTGCTACCAACCTAAAGAAGGAACCAAACCTGGCATGGTTGAGAAGACATGGAAAGAAGCTGGATCCTTGATGATATCACCATTGGAATCCAAGTTTTATTACTCACAGCAAAAACTATTCTAGTAATAACATATTTTGAGCACCAATGACATATTGAGGTCAAAAAGGACTGTGTATAGTTAAATTTACGCAGGCATGCCTAGGAAGAAAATCAGAGGCGTTTAAGACAAATATACAAGGAAATTTAGAATGAAGAACAGGAACTACTTTCAGATTAGGTTTTATGAAAAGACCAATCTGGTACCAAAATCAAGAGATTGGTGGAGCCACGAGAGAACATTAAAAAATACAAATGGAGTCAGAACTTGGAAGTGGGAGTTACTTTCTTGCACCTCAAAGGATGACTTCAAACCACACCAAAATTCTTACCAAGTAAGACAAAGTTGCAAGAGCCTTAAGGCCAATACAAAAAGTTGTTGATCCATGAAAGGCCTATCATGTTCTGCCCTCTTACGTGAAGAACAAAGGCCATTGTCCATCTTCTTGATTGTCAGGTAACTTAAAAGATAAGAGAAGGTAATGATCAGAGGGTTTGGGGGGGTGGGCAGGGAAGGTTGTAATCCTCTGGCTTTGAATAAAATTGAAACATTAGGAAGATCCATCCACACACTGAAAACTACAGGACATGCTGTTAGTTCACCATGAGCCATTTTACATGGTGGTTTCATTTCAATATATCCAACGAGGGTAAAAAAGATACAGCGTATAAGCCGGATTTTATCATTTAAATGCCAATTCATTCTCATTGTTGCTACTGAATTGTGAGTCTCACCTGCACCAAAACATAACTATATATATAAGCAAACCACATTTAATTATTGATGTGATATTGGGTACATGATCTTGTACATTACAGAAAATTGTCTCATTACTCCACTCCTTTCCTCTGAAGTCAGGGCTAGAGGAAGACAGTCTACTACACATGTCAAGAATAGGTAAAATCTCACAAATCTAAAAGCAGCAACTTAAAATCAGATCAACCATGGCTTAAAACCCAGGATTGACAGTTTTCTAGCTACGTGATCTTTGATATGTTATTTAATCCCGTGAATCTGTTTTTTCCTCAGGAAAATGGAGGTAATAATGTCTCCCTAAGAGGTTTGTTATAAGGCCTAGAGGAGGCAATGTATGGAAATTGCTTATTAGACAGTCATAATGTATCAGAGACAAAAATAATGTCAATTTCCCTCCCACTTTTCCTAATAAGGACTTATACTAGAGAGGGGAAAACCATTGAGAGGGTGAGAGAATTATTTTTGGCCAATGAAAATATGTTTTTCGCTAGGGAGGACTCATACTTTTAAAACACAGTACTGATAAATCTATGGATCACTCTCCCTAGGAGATGTTTATCACAACAGGGTCACAGGGAGTCAGAACATTTTTGCTTGGATGAGAATTCTAAGTTACAGATATTAAAACATGGCACTATTTTTAGCTAGAGTGTACTTAAGTATGTGAGAAATAATTGCTTGGATCTTGTTTTTGAATTCTTAGAATAAAGAAAGAGAGATTTTCTTTAAATGTCAGTATTTGTTTAAATACTGAGTCCCTCTTATTCTTAGCTCCTGGTAGCCGACAGTCCTAGCTCTGGGGGATGACTAGGATGGTGTGTTTCCGTATTTACCAACAGAACTAAATAAACAAAGTAAGTGTCTGATGGAAAACTGGATTCATAGAAGTCAAGCCACTGAAATCCGGTGTGCGAGAGAAGTAAATGGCTCAGAGACGATGCAAAGACCACATAATGCTCCCTTCCATTCAATTCTCTGCAAACACTGTAGAAGGGAGCTAGGAGGCCAGTCTCCTGGATACAAGGACAACAGGATGCTGATCTCCCTAAAGGGCTCTTAGGCAGAAGCCTTGATGCAGGAGGGAGCAGAGGAGGGATTAGAAGCCGAGGGATGCTGGAGGAAGAGCAGGAGCTTCCACGAGGTCTCTCTGGGACTCTTCTTAATGATGCCTTTGGGGCGAGGGGCAGCCCACTCACACAGCTCTTAACTGAGATCGAGAGGGACATGGGGAGGCAGAAACACGTTCTGCACCTGACCCAAACCTGTGCTATTTCCTACGAGAGTAAATAATGTCTTCCATACACTTAGAATGTTTTCTGTGAATCCCACTGTTGTTAGCCTCAATTTTAACAGGAGCCAGATGACTTCGAGTGCAATATTTTCTCTGGTAAGTACTAGGTTCTGATATTCTATGTTGCTGACCAATGAGCGATTCAAATATTTTGGTAGTTTGGCTAAGCAGGTTGCAAAATACCTCAATGGTACTTCTTTTTAAAGACTTTTGAGACCTGTCCCTTATTAGAATGTATTGTCCCCTTTTCTCTTCTCCCACAGCAGTTCGTGTATGTATGTATTTCTAGAGTCTTCTAAAGTTATTTGTTTACAAGTCTCTATACCATTTAAGTGTTAATTCTCTGAGGGCCCAAACCTGCTATTATTCATGTTTAACCTCTCAGCACCTAACAAATAACTGATACACAGTAAGTCTTCAATACTTTTATTGACTGAGTAAACAAATGCTGACACTGCTTCACAACAATTGCAAAGATGGCAAGCCAGCGATAACTGCAAGGGAATTTTACCTAATTTTCACAGCCACATAAAATCGACTATGTCCTCAGCTTGATTCTTCTGTTCAATAAGTATTTAATGAATATGTACGGGCACTAGCCAAAGGTTTGGGCATAGGGAATACTAAAATAATTATGACATTATTCCTACTTGAAAGTAGTTCAAAACAAATTGTTACTTTAAAATGTGTGCTGGAGAAAAGAAATACGTTGCCATCTCTGTAGCTTATTTGTATGTCTGATGGTAATTAATCCATTTGTGATACCATTTAAACTGGTTTTTTTATCCTAACTTACGAAACCATAATCAATATTGCCAATAAGATATAAGACAAAAGCCGGTATTTGTTTTTAATTGCTCATTTTGACATAACATACAGTTCCAAAAAATTACAAACTTCATGTCATGGGTTAGGTAACTAGATTACTGTGGTTTAGTAGTTATCTGTTTATCTGTATGGTTTGCACTTGTCCTGTGAGGTTTTCAACACTAAAGCCCCCTTTCTAAACTCTTTTGGTTTTTGAACCATTGCTGCCATCCAGTGGAAGATTGTAGTGTTTCATTAAATAAAAGACTATCCCCCCAAATAACTAATATAGCACTTATAATCAAATTTTTATAATCACAAATCACCAAAAATTAAATCATTTATCATACTGAATTATAATATAGAACTGATTAAAAAACTAAGTCCTTTAAAACATTAACTATTCAAACAAGTCCTTGTTGATACATACAGATATTATAATTGACGTGCCATGCTTGCATTGCTATGCTTATAGTCGTATAGTATATTTATTTTATATCCTTCCACATGTATTGCAGTTAGATGATTATTCTTATCTGATAATTATATGTTATTGGTTTTAATCTATTTCCATTTTTTCTTCTGTTTTTCAAGGTTCTCTAGGGTTCATGCAGGTCCTGCTGCTTGATGGATATCTCCTTTAATACTTCATCAATCTTTCCTCTATGATTTTTCCAGAATTCAAATCCAAGGTTCAACCACTGTTATAGCTCTTAAGACTATGTTTAAATAAATAAATGCTTGGGTTCTTATGTAATTTATGTAAATCTTTTTTTTTTTTTGCACGGTTTAAGTTTGAACTAGCTGATGTGCTATATAAATCTGAGCTTGATTTTAAAAAGGTTAGACAAATAAATGTTCCCAAATGCATATGATTTCTATACAAGTCACTGACTACCTGGCACCTGACAGGGTCAACATTTGTAAATGAGCAAAAATAAGGTTTATCTAATCATTGCATGCTGTAGAATGTGTTCATCGGTGTAATTAGAAACACATCTTTGGGTTTTACAGTTTTTGCAGTAATCCCTGGTCAGAGGGACAATCTCAGTATCCTTTCCATGAATTCTTCAAAGTACTTCTCAATTTAGATAGTTCTTTCCAGTAGATCACGTATCAAGCTCTATTTCCAAATCTCTGCCTCATTTGTGATGATATGAGAGAGAACTTCCCCCTTCCCTGGACCAGAGGAAGTCACATTTACTAAACAGCCTGTGTTGTCGACCCTTTTAGGGTAAGCTTACTTTTTTATGATATACTTGTCTTATTTTAAAAGAATAACATTTAAAGTACTACCTTTTGGGGCATTTCAGAAATTTCATGAAAATCTGTCTCTTATAAACCACTTTCCTTGTAATTTCAGAATGTTCATAATGTAACCCCTGTTCATTTTCCTATTCATATTAAAATTGTTAGTTATGACATTTTTAGTGTTGTCCTTGGGAGACAATAGTCTGAAACTTAAAATGCTGAAGTAGACATTTTATTTAGATTATTAAACATCTGACTCATCTAAATTAACCAGATAAGTTTAAATATTCTGGCATTGACCTTAGCATGACTTCACTACAATTGCTAATAATTGTGTTATTATCTCTATGTTGGCTATGTATTTTTTTTCTGTGATTTTCCTATCTTTCTTTAACCAATAGGTTCCTGCTCTGAAATGTTTTAGTTCTTTGATCTCTAATTTGTTATAGTACTAGCAAAAGACTCTCTTGACGTGAATCAGAAAATGTGTGATGGTAAAAGTTACCTTTCACATTCAATTGTTTAACCTAATAAATCTTTCAAATTTCCTTATAATGTGTTTTCTCTCTAAACTGTAAAAACAGAAAACACCCACCTGCTTCAACTGATGGCTCCACTGAATCAACTTTAGGGAGGGGCACAGGCTTCCATTGGTGGCCACACCCACATAATAAAGCTTGGACCAAGGCTAGAACATGTGATGGGTCTACCTTTGAGAATTTGGAAATTGCATATTACAGAGAATGCTAGTTCAAGACTAATGGAAGTAGTCAAGACAATTAAAAAAGAGGAGAGAGGTAAGTTTGTCTCATAAAATGTTAGAAAACAGAACAATGTGTTTTATATTTTTCTAGAGGAGAGTCATGTGGATGAGCCCCCACATTGGCAAGTAAACTCTATCCCTCCAAATGATCTCAGAGCATTAGTGTAAAAATGCAAGTACCTGGGTAACTGGGGCAAACTAGAAGGGGGGGGGGGCAGCGTGCCTTCTCAGCAAACAAAAGCAACCAAAACCTACAGACACAGAACGAGGAGAACTACTCAAAATAGTATAAATCTTGGCAGGCAAGTCAAATCCATACCAATGTTTGATTGATCACATTTTATAAGTCATGGACAAGTGTAATTCTTACTTAAGTAATTATTATTTAAATAAAGAGCAATTACTGCTATCCAAAATCATTACTGAGCACTTACTATATGCCAGAAGATGCCGAAGATATGAAGAGGGCTGAGATTAGTCTCTGCTACCTCAAGAAAACAGCTCTAAAGACAGAGATGTCAAAGGAGTGTGGCAAAGGCAGAACAAAAATAACTTTGAATTGACACACAACCTTCTTGGGCCTCCTTCTCCCTCTTTTAAATTCTGACTTCCAATCAACAAAACTAAAAAAAAAAAAAAAAACAAAGCAATGGGAGGAGACTGAGTTATAATTTATTCTCTAATATTTCAATAAACTTTAATTAGCATGGAGAAGAGAACACATAATTTTGACTGTTCTTAGGTATAGGAAAATGTGAATAAACACGAAATTGATTCTTGTATCTAAGGTGTTAATTTCTCAATATTTTACAACTAGAACTCCTTTCGAGTAAAAATCATCACAAATGTTTTAGAATTCAAAATGTATGTGATGTCTAGTTTTCTCTGGACGGGGAAATGAAAAGAACTTGATTTAAGTAATTCAAATGTGAGAGACAAATATATTCTTAATTAAAACCAACTCATCAAGCAAAATTAACTCATTTTTTAGGAAACACAGTTCAAAGATGGGGCGATATACACGCTGTGATCACAATAGAGAGGTGTAAATGAACACACTCTTGGTGATGACAGGCTCTGAACTGAGCCACAGCCTCTACCAAATATGAATGCATGAAAGAAGGTACTTTTTTTTGCAAATTGTTATTGAAATGCTATTCAGTTTAACTTGATTGTGTTGACCTCTGTTTACACATTTGAATGAAAGTAGCGAGCCAAGACTTGTAAGATCCTTGAGGTCAGTGTTTAATAGTAGTGTAACCAGAATCAAACCATCCATAATCATTCTCCTGAGGAAAAATTTGACTAATGGCACCTGTGAGATAGTCTCTTGACATGGATAGTGTTTGTCTGTCATTTATAGAAAACAAAGATAGCTTTTGTGTAGTAGCCAGGGTTTTCCAGAGAAACAGAATAAATAGAATGTGTTTGTGTATGTATGTATTATTATAAGAAATTGCCTCACAGGATGATTATGGATCTGCAGTCAACACGCTGGAGACCCAGAAGAGCCTAAAGTGTAGTTCTAGTCTGAGAGCTGGCAAGTTCTAGACCCAGGAAGAGCCAATGTTTAAGTCCAAGTTCGAAGGCAGGAAAACACTGATGCCCCAGCTTGAAGGCAGTCAGGCAGAAAGAATTCCCTCTTACCTGGGGGAAGGTCAGCTTTTTTGTTCTATACTGGCTTTCCACTGATTGGATGAAGCCCACCCACTTTGGGGAGGGCAATCTCCTTCACTCAGTCTACCAATTTAAATGTTAATCTCATCCAAAAACATTCTCACAGAAACAGCCAGGATAATGTTTGACCAAGTATTTGGGCACCCTGTGACCCAGTAAATTGACACAGAAAATTAACCATCACATTCTGTATTGCTTAAAACATATAATGCTTAAAATATATCGTAAAGCTGACTGCAGAAGTAAAAATACGGAATACATACAATAATGAAAATATATAAATGAAAACATTGATTTAATAAATGTTATAGAGACTCACTATGTGCAAATGTTCCAAGACTCACTGTTCTTGGAACAGGATATAAGGCAGTGAACAAAGACAAGTTTCCTGGGCTCCTGGAGTTTACACTCAGTGAAAGAAAGACAGTAAAATAGGATTATACACACAGAATATGATTTCAGGGAGAGCTAAGGGCTGGGAAGAAAAGCAAAGCAGGGCCAGTGGCTGGAGAGGGAGCAGGTGGGTCGGCAACTTGAGTCAGGGTAGTGAGGGAATCTCTAAAATGTTACCATCTGAGTAAAGATTGTAATGATGTGAAGGGGTGAGGCAGGTGAGGATAGGAGAGAAGAGTGTTCAGGCAGAGGTAACAGCAAATGGATAAGTCTTGAGATGGGAACAGACTGGGCTTGTTTGAAGACCAGCAAGGAGGCCGCTGTGGCTGCAGTAGGGGCATAGAGAAAGATGAGGAAGTAGACAGGGGCCAACCCAGGTAAATACACAACCAGCATTTGTCAATTAATATGCATCTCTGCATCAACACTTTTACCTTCAATTTCCTTGTTTATGCATTCAGGACATGGGAAGCATATTAAAAACCAGAGAACAAAAAAGGAACAAAGGAATGAACACAAGATTTGAAAGGGTCCATTAACATTGTGCTGATGTGCAACATACCCTAATGAGGATACCAGTTTCCAGGTAAATAAGTACAGGCCAATTTTACTTTGTAGCTAAATATTTAAGTACAGAATTTGGTATGGCTCATTTCACTATAGTTTCTGGATTATAGATTGTTTTGCATTATTTCTCACTGGAAATATGTGTCAGCACTGTGATAGTTTCCAGATGTTAACAAATTTTGGTTGGATGCATAGTCTTCAAAAGAACACATGCAGGTAAAATACAATATTTTTTCTGTGTTTGCAAAATATTGCGAGATAAAGAAGGGACTTTCAGAGAGGTGTTTAAGCTTCCTGTTCCCCAAAGTGCATCTCCATCAAGTATGAATGTATATTAGTCTTGTTCAAGTCAGGAAGACACAAACCACTTAAGGTATTTAAAATAGAAGTGATAGGGGCGCCTGGGTGGCTCAGTCGGTTAAGTGTCCGACTTCAGCTCAGGTCATGTCTCACAGTTTGTGAGTTCAAACCCCATGCCAGGCTCTGTGCTGACAGCTCAGAGCCTGGAGCCTGCTTCGGATTCTGTGTCCCCTCTCTCTCTGTGCCCCTCCCCCACTCATGCTCTGTCTCTCAAAAAAATGAATCAACGTTAAAAAAATAAAATAAAATAGAAGTGACATACTGAATAATTTACAAAGTAGTTAGAAGGTATGCAGGAGTTCATAAAAGGAGGAGGGGTAATAGTTAAGATCAGAAGGCTGCCGACACCCCTTGAGCTAGACTTGTGTGTTGAGCCAGTTGCTGTGCCCTGAGTCACTCAGCAGCTGCCAATACTAGAAATGCAGAGAGGCTGTTCTTTCTGTCAGGGTTGGAATCATAAAAGGTCACCAAGGTAGCAGTTGGAACCCCCATGGAGGTTAGTACACTCCCTGGGATGCGGGAGTCACAGCAGTCTGCCTCTTCCTGCTCTATACCCATCACTAGTAACTGTCAACTACTGTCAGAACCAGAACCATGAAGTTTTTATCTTCTGGCCTCCCTCCATGTCTCCCATGGGCAGAAGCAAACAGGAAACCAGCTGGCAAAGGCACATGGGAAACGTAGTTTTCAGATTCCCCAACCCAGCAGTAGTGAGCAAAGAAGAGAACGTGGGGATTGAGACACATCCGAAAAATAAGCAGCCCTTTTGGCTATTCAGTATTCAAACACACCGTTCTATCCACATTTAAGCTTCCACACAACACTGACAACTACTTTACACTTTCACGTAATATGAAGACGATGAATATTCTTTACTTTTCCTCAATAGTGCCTCAAGAGTACAAACGAAGATAACCTTACCCTCTCCTACAAAAAGTTGAGACACAAAAATCCGTCAATCATTTTATCTATCTTTGGATGACAGTAGTTTCCTTTTTAGTTCAGTCACCATCTCACTTGATTATTCTGTACCTGAGAGTCCATATTATAAAGCAAACCACCATAATACTCATAAAATAAAAAAAAATAATTTTGGGAAAAAAGGAGGAGGATAAGCTAATATTTATACACGTGAAATAACAAGTGGATTGTTTCCCTATTTCTGCATAATAAATTGCCTCAAAATACAAGAGCTGAAAACAACAAACATTTATTACCTCAGTTATGTCAGTTTCTGAGAATCAAGAAACTTACCTGGGAGGTTCTGGCTCAGGGACCTCTCATGCTCTGCAGTCAGGATGTTGGCTAAGGTTATAGTCATCTGAAGGCTTGATTGCAACTGGAGAGTTCACTTCTAAGCTTGTGCACATGGTTGTTGGCTGGAGCCCTTAGCTCCTTGCCATGTAGTTCTTGCCATAGGACTGTTCACGATGACAGGGTGGCCAGCTTCTGCCAGAGCAAGTGATCAGAAAGAGAAAACGACAGAGAGACCAAGACATAAGTGTCAGGGCCCTGTTTAAAAATCACAGTCTTATAATTGGCATACCATAATTTCTGCTGTATCCTCTCAGACACAGAGATAACCCTGGTTTGATTTGGGAGGGGGTTACACATGGTGGGAGCATCAAGAGGCAGGAATCATGGGGGCCATCTTGGAAGCTTGTCACCATGACAAACAAGGAAGAAAATATACACAGCTGCTATAATCATTTCTGTAACATGTCATAAGGTTTTAGTCCACATTTATAACTTCCTTTTCCCACTATTCTTTGTGTTCTCTTTGCATACTGTCAGCACTTCAGCTGATTAGGATATTTTACCTAACTACCCCAAACTTTCATTCTTTCAAACTTTCATAAAGGATCTAGGTTCTCAATGATTCTACCTTGAGTTCTTACTGTCTTCTCTTAATTGCACTAATTGACATGGAAGTGCCAGGGGTATCCCACAGAATCCTGTAGGCTCCAAGCATACTCCTCCCTTTCCACGCCTATGTATAACTGCAACCAAATTTCGTTTTGCTAATTGGGGTCCATAACAGTAGCCAGCACAGGAATCTGCTTCTTTGCCTATTCGGTCTGTACAATGATGAGACTCAAATGAATAGGTGGCAGGACCAATTTCCAACTGGCAAACAATTGTTGTGTCTCCAGGGAACAAATCATATAAAGATGGGAAGGAAGATTTTGTGATTATTAGATCACACACACACATAGATTAGAAACTTCACAGAGAATTAGCTCCGTAGTTGGGATTCAATAGGCCAATTTTATCAGGTAAATGATAAGAACAATGAATTATTTGGCTGAAGTATCATTGCCTCTCTCCGTTTCTATAAAATGAGCTTCTTCACTATACGGGGAAATGAGAAGGCAAATACAGCACCACGTATGAGGGGTGCTAGAAGTACACTGGGCAAAAAGGCAAACCTATATCCAGAATAAGCATCTGTTCCAGTGAGAACATGTAACTGTTCCCTGTAAGGTTAAAAGGGGCCCATTATAATCAGCCTCCAGGTGGCAGGTGTCTTACAGGAGCCTGGTGTTGGTCTACGCTACTAGCAATCTGGGAAGTCAACAATGGTGGCATCCAGATAAGCGATAGTGAAGGGAATCCACGTTGTTGAGCTTCTGCATATCTTCCATCTCTGCCCTGTTAAGTACTTGCAGGTGATACCATTGAGTACCATTAGGGTGACTGGGGGAAGAGTTTAGCTAACATCCAAAGAATGAATGAGTTTGCCCACCTGCTTATTGATAGACTCCTTTGAAAGCTAGTGCCATTGGTGACCAAATATCCTCATGCACTGGTCTCAGTTTGAGAGCTTCTTCCACATTGCTTTTCCCCAAACCTCCTTACCATCAATTCTCTAATCTTATGCTTTCTAGATTCTGATCATATAGGCTGTCTTAGTTAGCTCAAGCTGCCATAATAAAATGCCATAGACTGAGTGGCTTAAATAACACAAATTTATTTCTTACAGTTCGGGACACTGAGAAGTCCCAGATCATGGTGCTGGCAGATTTAGTGTCTGGTAAGAACCCTCTTTCTCATTGGAGATAGCTGCTTTCTTGCTGTATCTTTACATGGCAGAGAGAGAAAGAGCACTTTCTCTGGTCTCTTCCTTCCCCTATAAAGTCACTAATTTCACCATGTGGGCTCCATCCTCATGACTTCATCTGAACCTAATTACCTCCCAATGCCCCACCTCCAAATATTATCACATTGAGAATTATGGCTTCAACATAGGAGTTTGAAGGGGTACAAACATTCAGTCCATAGCATAGACAACCCATTAGCACCTGTCCATGAATCAGTACATAACCACTCTGCTGGCCATCTCTTCATCCAGGCAATGTGGACAATCAGATGAACTGCTAAACATGCTTGGTGGGAGGGTTTCTCTTCCCCCTGTCCTCCTCTGAGTGACATTACAGTGCTGTAGCACCCCACTTCCGGCTGATACTGGATGCCCTACGTATCCACCTGTCAACCAGGCACAAATTGTTTTTTTCTTCCTTACTCAGTTCTTGATTGGCAGGGTGGGACTATGATAATGCAAAGGGATGCACCCATCACACAAAATTTAAGGAGGCATTCATTCCCAGGATGCAAGTTTTAACTTCTGTGAAAGAAAATAATAAATAATAAAATTTGTGCATATCTACTAATTTTGGCAAAAAGAAACACAGGAAGAAAAAAGAATAAAGTAATGAGTTTGATTACCTATCGGGGGATACAAGTCAGGTGTATAAACCTTTGCATATTTTTGACTTTTGGGACCATATCAACGTTTTTCATACCAAAAAAAAAATAACCAAATGAAAACATCAAAAATGAAGGAGGGAACTAAAATGTAATATAAACAAGAGCAAATGTATCTAATTGTATTTCAAATGAATAATATAGCTGTACTGAGGGAAGAAAAAAACAAGTAATTTTGAACAGAATGTTTTGCCTATATATCCACAGATTAAAGACAAAGGAGCTATAAATGATTATTAAATATTAATCTAGTAGGCTTGTTTTCCCTGTGGTGTGGGTTAGCAATTTTGAAACTGCTTTTATGTTTTCTGCAATTGAGAAAATAAGCAAATGCATCGATGAAAATGAAAAGCAGATTTTTCATTGTTGAAGAAGGGGGTCAAAATATAAAAAGGGGGAAGGCTAGTATGAACCTTCTGATGTTGGACTGGAATTGGTGGTATTAGTATAAACATAGTTTTGGATATAGACATAGAAGTATATGTTTATATGCACACAATTTATGTCTTAGCTTTTTCTGCTGAAATGGTTTAGAAGCAATAATACTCCAGTATCAGTGTTCATACATTAAGCCCAGATCTTGGCTTCTTTAAACCATTCTTCATTAAAAGGACTCTAGAATTAAAGCAGAGAAGGGATAAGATGAGCCTGGAAGTTCTCATGGGAACTGAAATTAAGAATGACGTCGAGGTGCCTGAGGGGCTCAGTCAGTTAAGCGTCCGACTTCGGCTCAAGTCATGATCTCATGGTTTGTGGGTTTGAGCCCCGCATTGGGCTCTGTGCTGACAGCTCAGAGTGTGGAGCCTGCTTCGGATTCTGTGTCTCCCTCTCTCTCTGACCCTTCTCCACTCATGCTCTGTCTCTCTCTCTCTCTCACTCAAAAATAAACATAAAAAAATTTAAAAAAAAAGGACCTCAAAAAATGATGGGAACATGTCAAAAAAACAGAGGAACCAAGTCTAAAGGGGGTCACACTGGCCAAAATCTGGGAAAAGTGAGCTTCAAAATAAATAATGGTAGCAAAGGGCAAAATCTGCTTGTGGTCCTCTCCAAGATGGTCCACAATGCTTGTAACCTCCTAATATTTACCCCTTATACAGTCCCCTCCCACAGTAAATCAGAGTTGGCCTGATACCCACAGAACGCAGTGGAGGCAACAGCAAACAACATCCAAAGTCAAGCCATAAAGGCTTGCAGCTTCCCCCTTGGCCTCTTGGATTGCTCGCTCTGGGGGAACCCAGACTCCAACTATAAACACGCTCAAACAGCCCTGTGGAGAAGTTCCTATCACCAATCAGCACCACCTTGCCAGCTGCGGGCGAGCCACCCTGGAAGTGGACCTTCTGGTCACGTCAACCTTGCTAAGTACTACAGACTAGCAGATACCCACTGCAACTCCACCAGAGTCCTCAGCAAGAACCACCCAGCCAAGCACCCTGAATCCATGACCCTTAGAATGCATGAGAGACAATATTGGCTATTGTTTTAAATCATAAATTTTGACATGATTTGCTATGCAGTATTGGATAAAAAAAAATCCACCATCAAATAAAATGAGAATTCATGAGTTGCTCTCATGTGATAGAAATAGATAGATAGATAGATAGAAAAAGAAAAGGACTCCTCTTTACAACAGATTGCCAAATAATAAACATAAAAAGATGACGGAGCTAGAAAATCACCGTAGTCACTGTAGTAATGAACAATTTGGTACAAAAAAATTGTCAATAGTTGCCAAAATTATTGGGTGAAAGTTTAATGAGGAACGAGATATTACACAGTCTCGAAGTATCCTCTCACAAGGTGTTTTTTTTTAATTAATTTGGAAGGTAAAACTAGTGATCTTACAGTAGAAAACCATAGCAGATGCTACCCTGAGAAATAAAAGTTAACCTCGCCTGTCATGGGACAGTCACATATCATGAGCCCCTTGCTACAATGCCCTGAACACATCGCAACTCTTTTCTTGGGCATTCTTGCCAAAAATACAGTCTGAACCAAGTGATGAGGAAGCATCAGATAAAGCTCAAATTGAAAGGTATTATGCAAAACTATCGAATCAAAGAAAGACTGGAACCATTCCAGTTAAAGTAGTAAAAGAGACAGGATGCCTGCACACAACACCCGGGCTTCTGTACTTAGGTGTGGCTTTATTTGCAGGTATAGTAGCTCCAAAGAATGTAGTAACTTCTGAGTTTTCAAATGAACAGAAAATATAATACAGGGTTGGTAACTCAGGGAGTTGTGTGGGTGCAGGGCTTGTGTGTACAAAGTACTTCTGCCTTATGTACGGAGCTTTACAAAAACCAAATTACATTTGTTTTAGTCAGGTTTATCTCCAGACTATTTGCCTGTCCTATTCTTTTTATTCATCTCTAGGTTCTGATACCTGAAAGGATGTAAGTCTGTTCTAATTTTACCGTACCTTCCTCTATACATATATATCCTTCCTACCAAGATGTATAAATGGAACTCAATTTTAGGTGTTAAAAATTTCACCATTGAAAGTACATATGTGAAAACTTAGCTTCGACCCAAATAGGGTTAAAGATGTAAAATGACCTTTTTGAAACAGATTTTAACAATGTAGCTAAGATTCTTGCTAAACATTATGAAGAAATCCACTGCATATGTCAATATATTTCAGTAGAACATAAAAAAAAATATTTGCATACATGAATCTTTCCCAAAAGGGTGGATATTCTAAGCAGAATGCTAAATGCCTTTGTGGGTGATGGCACATAGGTTTGAAGTAGAACTTGGGACAGAGGAATTGCTTTGCACTATAACTTCCTGAGAATTGAGAAGAAAACAGAGAATGCAAGGCAGGCTGGCACCCATGGGATGGGAGGTGAGCTGCGATGCAGAGTGCATGCATTAGCATAGGACGTGGGGATTGGAAAGAGAGAGGTCAAGGAGCAATGTTAGGGCAGCATGCTGTGCAGTATGACTCATAAATCCCACAATGCTTAGTGTGCTTGAGCTGTGGTAGAAACTGGTAGAGATGGAGTTATGCATGTTGACTGACATGGGGCTGAAATATCATCAGCCTTTGGACAAGGGCACTGCAGACAACTGAGTTACAGAAGCAAACTTGGGCAATTGGTAACATGGACAGACCCAGTTGGGAATATGTTCCTTCCTGGGCCTTAGTTTGGTGGGTGTGTATTTCTCTGTATTATAAAGACTGGTCAACAGTGATTTCCTGTACTTTTTCGCACGAAGCCATTTTTACAATGGGACAATTTAATTTATTTGATAAATTTCTTAGGCTAAATCAGAGGCAAACAAACTCACAAGAGGATGGATAACAGTCTGTTCACTGGTTTTCTCTAAATAGATACATGAGTCATCTCTTCCCCTTAGTTTACCATCTGCTATGATTTAGAAAAATCAGTCCTAATTTAATCAAGAATTTATTCTTTTTTTTTCCTTCCATGATATTCTTGCAGAAGGACTGTCCTAGGACTCACACATTTATTTTTTGTTGTACGTGACAAGCCGTATTTTCCGAAAGCCTCATTCTCTTGTTGTAAGCTAGGTAACCTAGTGAGATGTAACAGCTCTTTCAGATTGAAAGGGTGAAGCCTAGTGCTAAATTTTTCTGTAAGCCTGAAGGTTTTGTTTTGTATTAAGGCTTTAGGTTATTAATAGCCATGTTATACCATGCATGTTATCAGATCAAGAGTTAGCAATTTTACTCAGGCCATACGTGTCTCCACATAGAGACCTACTGGGCTGACAGCTAAGCTTGAAGGCTGACTAAGCAGCAGAGACCTCTCCCTGGCATTCTATGCTTTTCCTTGCCTTCAAACCACTTGGCAGATATGTGAACATTGTGAATAAATATGGGCATACTGAGAAGATGAACTTGTTAATTACCAAATCCAAGTTCCTTCCATTTCTATTTTTTTAACGTTTTTATTTCTTTTTGAGACAGAGAGAGACAGAGCATGAACAGGGGAGGGTCAGAGAGAGGGAGACACAGAATCTGAAACAGGCTCCAGGCTCCAGGCTCTGAGCTGTCAGCACAGAGCCCGACGCGGGGCTCGAACTCACGGACCGCGAGATCGTGACCTGAGCCGAAGTCGGCAGCTTAACCGACTGAGCCACCCAGGCGCCCCCAAGTTCCTTCCATTTCTAAATAGGCCAGGTCTACACTCATCAAAAAATTTGCTGATGGTGACCAATGCAATGTATTCACATCTTTCCACTGTAATTTCTGCTAAATTTCTTTGAAAAAGGCTAGCATCTCTGTGACTTGGACCTGATTTAACTATTTGGAGATGATACAATGGTGTATACATGTGAGGAGCATCACTCAATCATTCAAAGAGCTATTCAGTGAAGAGTGTCCAACTCTTATTGGGTGTTAATGGACTGTCTGTCATGTTGTTATCTTGAAAGAGAACTTCAGAGTCAAAGAAGATAATCTGTATCTTTAGCCAAACTCAAAGGCTCGGGGCTCAAAGAGAGACGAAGAGGTGTAAATCCTGTGTCTCAGGCGGATTTGTTTGAAAAAGTATAGAAGCTAGTAACATAAAATGTGTATCTACAGTAGGGGTTATGATGAAGATACAGAATTTGAAATGACATGGTCTTTCTTGAGAGTTGCCTCAGGAGATTTCCTTATCTTGTGCTGTGCACTTTTGCACAAAAGTTGGTCCTTTCGGTATTTCAAGGGTAGGAATTTCAGTAACTATCACTGGATAAGGGAATGGGGATACAAAGGCCAGAATAGAAACTAAATATAACTGCTTAACTTTTCTAAGTGTCCTCATTTATGGAGTGTGCGTGAAGTAACTAACTCCTGAAAATGTGGTTGCATTTAATTGTCACAGCAATCCCAGGAGGGTGGTGTTATCAGACGCATTTTGATACTAAGCACGGAAGGCAGTGGTAGAGGCAGTCTTGGAACCCAGGGCTCTGTGGCAGCATATGTCACAGTCTGCCCCTGTATGCTAGAGCTGCGAAAGCAAATGCAAGTCAAAGTCTTGACACAGCCCAGCTGCAGTTACCAGAGACCAGCCTCTCGGAGGTTTTGACTTGGCCCCTGGCTGTGAGAGTGGCTTGTGCTGTGCCTGGCACATGAAAGCACTCAGCTAATGTTTGCTGCATTTCTTTTCAGCTATTGATTGCTCTTCCTAAAACATTACTTTGAATACTGTTATTCCCCTGCTAAAAATGGAAATGTTGATGGAAATCCATCAAAACCATAGAAAGTAGAATGGATAAATGATGCATGGGATGTTTATACAATGATATATTAAATAGCCAAGAAAATACTTGAACTGTAGCATGTACAGAAACGAATATTACAGTGATGTTGAGCAAAAGACATAAGACTGAAAGAATTTTGAAAGTACAGAAGTATCACTTTCTAAAAATTTAAAGACATGAAAACTAGACTATAGTTTCATCAGGATGCAAATCTAGGTGTGAAATATAAATGAAAGCATATCAATTGTTGTCACAGAAGAAAGGCTAGCTGTTACATGATGGGTGGAGGGAAGAGGCTGTGACCTAGAAGAGATATACCGGAGGCTGTTGAGATTCTAGCGACGTTTCTGTTTCTTGATCTGGCTGGTAGTTACCTAGAAACTGGCTTTGTAGCTATTCACTGATTCAGGATGACAACACACCTCAGCCCATGTCTATTGTCTTAGTGTCACAATAGAGGTTCACTTCTGGTTAGGGAGTCCCATATTGGGAGATAAATTATATGGGCATGCTAATGAAAATGTACATATAAATTTTAGCACTTTTCTTGGTGTGTATTATATCTCACAGTAAAACATTTTTAATAGAAAAAAACAATTGATATGAGTAGTACTGTCTATTGTCTAATGCAGCACTTGAAAAAATGAATGTTAGTAATAACATAGTAATAATTATATATATCATTTGAAAAGTTACTGTGTTGAAAAATTACTATGTAACTGACCTTATTCTAAGCACAATGTATTAAATGATTTTATCCTCCCTAACAACTGTATGAAATAGGGGCTATTTTTATCTACATATGAGTATAATTTTATCCATACATACTAGTATACATACATTTTATCCATAGATACTAGTATAATTCCAGGATTCAAATCCAAGAACTATGGCTCCAGCGCCATTGAATAATTTTATATAAAACTATACTTGTCTGTGTGTCATGGGACATAATGTCATTTGACTTCTGGTGGTCTCTGGTAGAGCATGCTTAAAGAATTATTTCCCCACAAACAATAATAAGGATGTAAATGCATCAAATCTTGACTACAACTCGTAACATATCACAGATGACCATTTAAAGTACTTTGGATAATATGTGTCTGCTGGATCCTTGTTTGCATCTCAGTTTGTTGGCCTTCCAGTTCTTGCTTTCTGACATTTTCCTCACTATTCCCCAGCACAAACCCTCTGATTACATTCTTCTTCACATTAAATAACCACCCCAACTTTTCCTTCCTTCCTTATGTTCAACTCATCCGTGTCACACCATCTAAGCCTCGCATCTTATATGTAACCCCTCGAACCAATCCAAGTGGTTTTCCCCCTTCAGAGGTTCTATGTCCATTATTACTGGGATAAGGAGTGGGTAGGATACAGGGATTTGCCTTGTAGATTCAGGACAACTGCTGAGACAAGGAGGGCAGAATGGAGGATGGGTATGCAAGGGTGCACACACCAAGGCCAAGGTCCAATTAGCTACCCTGTGTTCAGGGTGAGCCTGTGGCTACAGCTAGAAAAACAGCCTGGACACTGACTGGATGGACACAGGCAGTATACCAAAAATGTGTGTCTGGTGGATCAGGAAGACAAGTGAAGATTCCAGAAAGCACATAGAATATCTAGAGACAGCTTGATCACAAGGTTCAAATGCAACCGAGGGAATCTTAATAGTAAGGATGGTGCAGCCACAGCAAGAAACCGGCACTTCCCAAGAACAGGACATTTAGGGCCAAAGCACACGCAAACCTCAGGACTCTGCAGGTGGATGTTACTGGGGGTAACCTATTAAAGTGGAAACAGCAGTGGAAAGAATGTCATTTGTCATATTCCTGATACCACTTCTCCAAGGTCCTTTGGAATATGTCACATTCTGTCTTGCATTTGATATTTATCTGTGTGAGTCTAGTACCCCAGCTCAATTATATGGTGTTAAAGGATAAGAATCACATGTTTTCCCAAGCTTCTGGAACAATCTAGCCCTGTCTAGAATTCTCCAGTCTTGGTCCAGCTACTCTTACCCTTCCCCTCCACGTTCCAGCCATCTGTCAGTTCCTCAAATCTGACAGATTCTTTCTATCTAAGAGTACTCACAACAGATTCTCCTGTCACCTGGATATTCTTCCCCCACCCTGACCTTCCTTCACTTTTTTCAGCTAATAAATCTGCTTCTTTGAGGTCACTATTTTAACACTGTGGTCTGTGACATTTCTTGACCAGGTAATACACTCCTCTGGAGTCTTGTACTTCTATTCCAGAACACTCAGGTAATAGAACTAACAACTCACTTGCTATGCTGCAGGTACGATGCTAAGTGACATAATTAGACTCCTTTTAAATTCTGACAGCAGCCCAGAGGAGTAGGTATTATTACTGGTGTCACCATTCACAAATGGAGGAGATGGAAGCGTGAGAATTTGAATAATTCTTCAGGATAAACGGTCAAAATCTGAATCTAGACAATGATTACAGGGCCTAAAACACAGTAAACTCTGGGTAAATAATCTGTTCATTATGATTAGTGGTGCTCAATAAAAGACACAAGTGAATAAATGTGGACAAAAGGTTGTTCTCATCAATGGCAACATCTAAGATCCCAAACATCTGTCCATTCTACTTTCCACAAAAAGGAAAGGGTGGATTGATTTTCTAGTTTAACTGGAAAAGAAATGGTGAGGTCTTTCCAGAGGTTCAATAATTATCACCCTTTTTCTTTTCAGGTTTTCAAGTGACTTATAGTACCATCACTCAGCCCTAACGAACCCACTGCTAGAAAAAATTTTCCTCTTCGAACCCAGGTTTGTTTCAGCGGGAAAATCATCTTTGGCAGATGCTTAAATTGAAGCTGCTCTTTCTGCCCTTATACTTTTTTCCCCTGGGGCATTGGTTCTCAAAGTGTGGTCCCTGGACCAGCACTGGCCGGTGCACTGGGGACTTCTTTCATTTTCAGGTCCCAGCCAGCCTTACAGAATCAGAGCCTCTGGCTGGGGCCTGGCCATCTGTGGATTCACAAGCCCTCCAGGGGATTCTGATGCTCCTCACTGTTTGAGAACCACTGCCTGAGGGGATGAGTGAAGAACACACCTGGACCTGGGCACCCAGTACACTTAGTTTCCTTTGTTGTTGAATTCCATATATTTGTCATGAGTTTCCCCTCCAGGCATGCTTTCAAGACACCTACATTAACTGCATTACCACCAGAAGTTATTTGCTATTTGCTATTTTTAAACTCTCAAGTCTAAAAATGAGGTAGCTGAATTCTAAGATAGTCTCTCCAGTTTGCTCCTTGGTCCTGCTTACAGATGCAATTTGGGGCAACAATTCAGCCCTTTCTGTTACGGTGCTTGGTACTAATCACCTACAGGTAGCATCTAGGGCATGGCCGCAAGTGCCCGAGCACTTAGAACTGCCTTAGCAGATTCAGCTAAGACAGTAAAACCTGTGCAAAACTGTTCTCTCCCCACCACGTCCTAAATAAAGTCCTTAAAAAAAGTCCCAGTAAAGCAAGTCTCTTTTTTCCTGCAGGTGCATCTTCACCCGGGCAGTGACCGCTTAGGAAGCCCCACCTGCACGGTGAGCTGCTACAGTCTCATCTGTGGAGACTCGCGCTCAAGCTGGGGCCCTTCCCAAGTCCTTCTCAGCCCCTTGCCGAGGCCCAAGCTCCTATAAGGCCGGCAAAATCTGAGCACCACTTTCTCCAGTCTCCAAAGTACAGACCCACTTCTACACAGTCGCTGCTTGTACAGGCAACTGATGTAAGTTGAGGCTACCAGTGTGATAACGACACCACCATCAGCCATCAGGCTGATGGCTTTTAAAAGCCTGTCTGGGGGTGCCTGGGTGGCTCAATTAAGCATCTGACTTTGGCTCAGGCCATGATCTCACGGTTTGTGGGTTCGAGCCCCGCGTCCGGCTCTATGCTGACAGCTCAGCGCCTGGAACCTGCTTCGGATTCTGTGTGTCCCTCTCTCTCTGCCCCTCCCCCACTCATGTGCTGTCTGTCTCTCTCTCTGCCAAAAATAAATAAACATTTAAAAAAATAAAATAAAATAAAAGCCTGTCTGGCCCGGGGTAAGATCAAGAAACCGTCCAGATCAAAACACCTGCTTATACACTGAAGTCCAAAATCCAACACCATAAAATCCTTCCTCCTCTAACAACTTTTCTTCCCCAAATTCCACTTTCATTTATCGATTTCAATGTTTCTGGTTCATGCACCAAGTCATAGGGTATCTGACAGGACCTAACATAAAAGCGCACTATCTCAACTTGAGATCTGAATAAGGTGAGAAATAAAACATGAAGACATAAAGTTTATTATGACAAATGCGAAATTGGAGAATGTAGCTTAGTTTGGTGGTCAAAGGTACCACTAATGGAAGCTGTATACCCTTGTCTCATGAGGAAGAATAACTGAGCCATGCACATCTGGTTTAATCTTCCAGAAAGGTATGGTCCTCAAAGTTGATATTTATCAGCCAGATGGGTGTTCTGCCTTCCACAGGAGAGACGGAGGGAAGTGGTGAAAGGAGACAGTAGCACTGGTGTTCCCTAACACTGAATAAGAAAACATTTTCAAAAGTCAGTTTCTATGGCTTATGCAGGCTGTTTTTGTAAGGTGTGGAAGGCCTGTGTGCACAAGCAACCTAAGATCTATTTAATTCTGCGTTCAAAAGTTGTATGCAGAATTTAAAGGCAAAGCACTTTAAGAAATATGAAGTTTTTGGGGCGCCTGGGTGGCTCCATCGGTTGAGTGTCTGACTTCGGCCCAGGTCATGATCTTGCAGTCTGTGGGTTCGAGCCCCGCATCAGGCTTTGTGCTGACCACTTGCTCGGAGCCTGGAACCTGGAGCCTGCTTCAGATTCTGTGTCTCCTCTCTCTGCCCCTTCCCTGCTCACACTTTGTCTCACTCTGTTTCTCAAAAATAAATAAATGTAAAAAAAAAAATTAAAAAAATAAAAAGATATACGAAGTTTTTGTTGTAGCCCAGTTTGGTTTATAAAACTGCCCAGAAACCTGCAGATTTAAAAAAAAAAAAAAAAGTTTTCAAAGGGTCCAATTTCAATGAGTGGGAGAAGTAGGTCAAATGGAAAGATTTCTATTTTCCTAATTGGAAAAGGAACGATAATTAAGGGATTGATTTTGCTTTGCACCTTTCTGTCTTTTATAGCTTTGTTTTATAGCTGTAACAAAGGTGCATGAAGCCTAAGCTAGTTTTCCCCTCCTAAAAAAGAACAACTTCACTGAAGATTTGTGTTTAGTTATCAAGTTTTAAGATGAGAGATTAATGTTGCAAATTCACCAACTGTAACCAAGTTGACTTAAATATATAATACATTGAAAAGGGTTGAGTTCATGAGAGTTCTCCTTGTGGCACTCTAATTTTGTGGAACTATGATAAAAGTTTTTCAGTGTGAGTAATAAGAAAACTAACGAGTTTCAAAATGCAACTTTAAAGCAGCCTACTTTTTATAAATATCAAAGAAAATACTCTGGAAATTGATCAGATTGTAAAATTTTTGACAAGTGTCCCGATTCGAAACAACTTGTAACTATTTATTGCATATCTGTATGTGTCTTTTACTCTGGAATGACATTTCAAAATGTCAATGATTTTCCCCAAATTTCTCTCAAACGGATGGGTGTAAAGATAGCCACACAGGGACATCACTAAGCAGAGTTCTAGGTCACAGTTGTAGTGTGATTCTAAAATCTGAAACTTTTAAGTTTGTTTTAAGGAACTGACATGAGCATTTAAACCTAAATACACCCAAGAGTTTGTAAATTTGAAAGTACCGTGCCTGAAAACAAATGGAGTTCAATGAAATCAATGGAAAATCACATCTTTATTTTTCATTAATACCCCTCCATGAGGAAGGAAGGGGTTACGTAAATGTAATGCCTTAGGGTTAGCAAAGATTTAACTGTTTCGATTTCTCATTCAGAAGAGACATTCACTATTCTTGGTGGTAGGCTGATCTGTGAATTGTGGAAGTGGTTCATGGAGATACAGATCAGTGCACAGAGTGTGGGTTTGGGGTGTGGATGTGCTGCTTGGCAACGAAGGCACAGGGTGGAGACAGGACAGGAAGTTTCCAGACGCTGAGCTAGCACCACAGTTCATGTGCTGAGTTCAATCCCGAGTCTTGAGGAATACATCTACTATGAATTACAGATCTGGCAAGATACAGGTAAGGCCAAGGTTAAGTCTTCATAATCAGGCTTTTAACAACATACATAAAGGCAAAGCTTGCAAGTTTATCTCCTTTAGTGAGTGTTTTTGATGCCCTATCACCAGCACTATTTGGTAGAACTGACACCGTATGTTTTCAAAGTATGCATTTGAGATGAGCTGCAGGTGACTTGGGATGATTTTGTAAAGAAAGTAATCACAAGACTAAGAAGATAATGTAGAGAGGCTGGGGCATGTAGATGTAGGAAAGTCCTATCTAGAGCAGCTGCGTAAGTTTCTTTGTTTAAACACATCCTCCATTTCTCTATGCAGTTACTACAACGAGTGACCCAGTTCTTATAATTTGTTCATAAGTTTCATTCAAAAGTCTGAGAAAATTTTTGAGCACCTACTGGGTGTGATCATTGAATAAGATAAAATCCTTGTGTTCAAGAAGCTAAATGAGAAAACCATTATACCTGCAATAATAAGGACATACAAACAGACTGAATAGGGTGATTTGGTCTAGCCTGGGAACTGAATGAAGGCTTCCTAGAGGAAACACCACTTGAGTTGTGCTGGAAAAAGGACAGATTAACCAGGAAATGGGGGTAGCAGTGGTGTTGCAGAGAAGACAATAAATGTTTACAGTGGAGGGAGTAGAATGAATAAAACCTCAGAGGTATGAAAAAACGATGGGAATCACAGAGGCATAGTTAAAGAGTTGCAAGCAGCTGAGAGCATGGCAGGGCAAGGCATGAGGACAGAAGGGTGGGGGTCATGCCTCAATAGTTATGTGGAGTGGGTCATGGAGAACACTGCAAGACATACAGGGAGGTATGGACCTTATCTTTAGGTAATGTGGGAGCCACTAGAGGAAGTGGAGAAGATGTCTTTAGAAAGACATGGAGGGGCACCTGGGTGGCTCAGTCGGTTGAGCGGCTGACTTTGGCTCAGGTCACGATCTCGCAGTTCATGAGTTTGAGCCCCTGCGTGGGGCTCTGTGCTGACAGCTCACAGCCTGAAGCCTGCTTCGGATTCTGTGTCTCCCTCTCTCTCTGCTCCTTCCTGCTCATGCTCTGTCTCTCTCTGTCTCTCAAAAATGAATAAACGTTAAAAGAAAGAAAGGAAGAAAGAAAGAAAGAAAGAAAGAAAGAAAGAAAGACAGACAGACAGACAGACAGACATGGCTGTGTGCAGGAAGGATTCAAGCAGACAAAAAAAAAAAGCAGGAGGAGGAGGAGGAAACCTTCAATGCTTTTTGCTTTTGCACTGCGAGAGAGATGATGGAGGACTAAATAAGGCAAAAACCACAGGGATGAAGAAGGGAGATGGATTTGAGACCTCTCAAGAGCTAAAATTAATAGAATGCGGTGGTTGAATAAGGTAAAAGATCTGTATGCTGAAAACTATAAATGCTTATGAAAGATTTTGAAGAAGACACAAAGAAATGGAAAAAAAACATTCCATGCTCATGGACTGGAAGAACACATATTATTAAAATGTCGATACTACCCAAAGCAATCTACATATTCAATGCAATCCTTATCGAAATAACACCAGCATTTTTCTGAACTAGAACAAATACTTCTAAAATTTGTATGGTATCAGGAAAGATCCCGAATAGCCAAAGTAATTTGAAAAAGAAAACCAGAGCTGGAGGCATCACAATTACAGACTTCAAGCTGTATTACAAACCTGCAGTCATCAAGACAGTATGGTATTGGCACAAAAACAGATACATAGATCAATGGAACAGAAGAGAGAACCCAGAAATTGACCCAGAAATGTATGGCCAACTAGTCTTCAACAAAGCAGGAAACCAAATAGTGTTGGGAAAACTGGACAGCATCATTCAGAAGAATGAAACTGGACCACTTTCTTATACCATATACAAAAATAAATTCAAAATGGATGAAAGACTTAAATCATTCAAAATCCTAGAGAAGAAAACAGGCAGCAACCTCTTTGACCCTGGCTATAGCAACTTCTTACTCAACACATCTCCAGAGGCAAAGGAAACAGAAGGAAAAATGAACTACTGGGACCTCATCAAGATAAAAATCTTCTGCACAGAAAAGGAAACAGTCAACAAAACTGAAAAGCAACTGACAGAATGGGAGAAGCTATTTGCAAATGACATCTTGGATAAAGGGTTGGTATCCAAAATCTATAAATAACTTACCAAACTCAACACCTGAAAATCAAATAAGTCAGTGAAGAAATGGGTAGAAGACACGAATAGACACATTTCCAAAGAAGACATTCATATGGCTAATACACTCATGAAAAGATGCTCAACATCACTCATCATCAGGGAAATACAAATCAAAACCACAATGAGATACTGCCTCACACCTGTCAGAATGGCTAAAATTAACAACTCAGGAAACAACAGATGTTGGCGAGGATGAGGAGAAAGGGGAACACTTTTGCGCTGCTGGCGGGAATGTAAACTGGTGCAGCCACTCTGGACAATAGTATGGAGGTTCCTCAAAAAGTTAAAAATAGAACTTCTCTAGGACCCAGCAATTGTACTACCAGGCATTTCTCCAAAGGATACAAAAATGCTGATTTGAAGGGGCACATACCCCTTCTATGTTTATAGCAGCACTATCAATAATAGCCACATTATGGAAAGAGCCCAAATGTCCTTCAAATGACAAACTGACAAATGGATAAAGATAGCTGATGTATGGGGCGCCTGGGTGGCGCAGTCGGTTGAGCGTCCGACTTCAGCCAGGTCACGATCTCGCGGTCCGTGAGTTCGAGCCCCGCGTCGGGCTCTGGGCTGATGGCTCAGAGCCTGGAGCCTGTTTCTGATTCTGTGTCTCCCTCTCTCTCTGCCCCTCCCCCGTTCGTGCTCTGTCTCTCTCTGTCCCAAAAATAAATAAACGTTGAAAAAAAAATTAAAAAAAAAAAGATAGCTGATGTATGTATATGTATAGACACACACATATATACACATATTACTTAGCAATCAAAAAGAATGAAATCTTCCCATTTGCAAGAATGTGGATGGCACTAGAATATATTATGCTAAGTGAAATAAGTCAATCAGAGAAAGACATTTCATGTGATTTCACTTATATGTGGAATTTTAAGGAACAAAGCAGATGAACATAGGGAAGGGAAGGAAAAACAAAATAAGATAAAAAGAGAGAGGGGAGTAAACCATAAGAGATTCTTAAATACAGAGAACAAACTGAGGGTTGCTGGAGGGGAGGTGACTGGGGAAGGATGGGCTAAATGGGTGATAGGCATTAAAGAGGGCACCTGTGATGAGCACTGGGTATTATGTATAAGTTATGAATCACTAAATTCTACTCCTGAAACCAATACTATACTATATGTTAACTAACATGAATTAAAAAAAAAAAAAAGAATGTGGTGGTTGATTACATGGGGGAGGGTAAAGGAGGCTGCCTACACGACGAACAGACTTGGAGGGTCCTAAGTTTAGTTTTGGATACTTTATGTTAGGGCTCTCCAGTGGAGATGTCCACTAGGCATTTGGATATGTGCTGAGGGGCACAGCCAAGGTTAGAGCTGACACTACAGATTAGGAAGTCAGTGGTGGAGACACAGGAACTAAAACCATGAAGTCGATGGGATAACTCAGGGAGAATGTGCAGCATGCAGAGGTCAGTGATCAGAAGCAGCAAATGAATGAGAGGCCCATAAAAGAAGGAAAAAAAAAAAGAATCTATTAGTAAAAAGGAGACGTAGGAAGGCATGGGTTGCAATAATAATAGGGGATGAGCTTTAGAAAGGACCAGAGGGATTACAGAGAATGTCATAAAGAGTTTGATCTGGAACAAGACCATAAGCTCCCTTTAAAAGTTTAATTCTGAGACAGCCTTCGCTGATTAAGTGCACTTAAAATAGTTGAGCAAGTTTTAACCTACAAATGAACATTAATCCATTTGATATTAGGAGAAGCATTTTGATCTTTTGGCCAAGTCATTTGTGCCATCTAGCACTGTATTGTCTAGTACAGTTAACTACCGCCACACAAAGCTACATATATTTAATTCAAAGTAAATAAAGTTAAATATTTAATTTCTCATTAGCACTAGTACATCCAATATCCTAGTAGTAACCGTACTCGTAGTAGGTGTAGCGCCAGCATATTTCAAGAGTTCAACAGCCACATGTGGCCTGTGGCTACTGTATTGGACATCATTGATATAATACTGTCACCATGGAAGACAACTCTGGGAGACGCTACTGATCTCGAAAATAACTAATTTTTGTTATTGCCCAAGGAAGGAGCCATGTGCTAAGCAAAATGCGGTTCATCGGTTGGAACATGGTAGATGTGGTCACAGTAATTATGCAGTCCTATGCTTGGGATATAATGCATCATAGTATTAGAATTAGAATACTTCGAAGGTTGAAATTACATGGAGCTAATACCGAGAAGTAGTATTGCAGTAGTGAATAAGCAGAAGTGAATTCTTTTCCGGTGTTCAGATTCAATAAAATTTGGATATGCTGCCACCATCTGGATGAGTAGGAAAATTGAACCACATCTGACCATTGAAAGTTTGTATTAATTTTCCCCAAATCTGCTAAGTGCCTTTTGTGTATCAGAGATATTTTGCTTGCTGAAAACAATCTTTCATTGTCTCTATTCCAAACCAATGTCTAAAGTTTAAATCGTTCAATGTTATAAAGTGAGAGATCAGAAGACCCCAAAATATTATTTCACTGGAGGAAAAAAAGTAGGAGAAAAAATAAAAATTCTTCATGTTGGAGAGTAGTAACGTTAGCCTCTACTGAGCAGCAGACATTGGTAACAACAATAAACTATTCAAACGAAATTAGTTATCTATCATAGTAGTGACTCAAAAGACGAAGGTAGGAATTCACTAAGTAACTCATTTGCTATGGCATTGATGCTGCTTTAATAATTACGCCACGGTTACCTGAGATGCTGGCCAAGTGGAGGATTCTGGCCAGTCTGGATGACCGCAGTGTGAGGCCATGTGGTTCACTGCCAACAGATGTGGTTGCCCGCTTAACAGGGAAGCATAAATGGCTAACAGTGTTTTTGTGAGTGTGTGTGTTGACCCCAAATAGTGGGTCTCATTGCTCAAGGAACACAGACATAAAATTGAGATGCCTTGTGGAAAACTGTTATTCTAAAGCCATCCAGCAGGTGGCAGCAGTGCTGTAGTTAATGAGCATGCTCTTTTTGCTAACTATAACTGAAACAGGGTAAACTTATGATCAACCTTAACTAATCATACCTCTTTATGACGTCAAGCCAGAAGCATAATCTAAAATCTATATTTTCAGGAGGAGTCTATTTTAATCTTGAAAATGACCAATTGAAATTGGTCAAATGACCAATTATTCTTGAAAACACAATTTACAGAAAGCTTACTTACAGCCTAACTTCAAAGGCAGGAATGTGATGTGAGGTGGGGGTAGGATAAGAAGAGTCCAAACATGAGATAAGTGGATAGACTTCCACTCTAGAGGAGACCATCTGGGAAGAATGACTTCTTGTTTTCTGTGGCTTCATAAAACTCTTACAAGTAACCCTAATGCATGGGAGGCAGATATTTGGAAGCAATATCACAGACGATTGGAATAGAGCGACTGAGCCCTTGTTGCTGGTGCGTGTCACTAATGTACACAGAGGAAGCTTGCTTTAGGGCTGCTGCCAGGAGAGAGCGAACAGCTCCTGACAAGTGCTTGAGGATTACAAAGATGAAAAACAGATGGGAGAAGGGTCTGAGATGGCGGTGTACGAAAATCATGAACCCACCTCCTACCATGGACACGCCAAATCTACGGCTACATATGGATCACATCCTTCTAAAAGAAGATCCAAAAACTAGATTAACTGCTCTTGACGACAAAAGATAAAACGACCACATCTGGATGGATAGGAGAGACAGGTGCATGGTTTCACAAAGTGAAATAAGACAGAGAAAGACAAATATTGCATGGTTTTGCTTACATGTGGAATACTAAACACAAAACAAAAAACAAAAACTAATAAAACCTAGATTCACTGATGGTTGCTGGAAGGAAGGGGGTCTCCGGGTGGATGAGTGGGTGGAGTGTTGAAAGGGTGAAGGGATTAAGAAGTACAAACTTCCAGTTATAAAATAAGTCATAGGAAAAGTGAAATTAGTCAGAAAGAGGCAAATATCATAGGACTCCACTCATATGAGGAATTTAAGATACAAAACAGATGAACATAAGGGAAGGGAAGCAAAAATAATATAAAAACAAAGAGGGGGAGAAACCATAAGAGACTCTTAAATACAGAGAACAAACTGAGGGTTGCTGGAGGGCTTATGGGAGGGAGGATGGGCTCAATGGGTAAGGGGCACTAGGGAGGACGTTTCAGCACTGGGTGTTATTTTTTTTTTATTTTTTTTTAATTTTTTTTTCAACGTTTATTTATTTTTGGGACAGAGAGAGACAGAGCATGAACGGGGGAGGGGCAGAGAGAGAGGGAGACACAGAATCGGAAACAGGCTCCAGGCTCTGAGCCATCAGCCCAGAGCCCGAAGCGGGGCTCGAACTCCTGGACCGCGAGATCGTGACCTGGCTGAAGTCGGACGCTTAACCGACTGTGCCACCCAGGCGCCCCCAGCACTAGGTGTTATATGCAGGGGATGAATCACTGGAATCTACTCCTGAAATCATTATAGCACTATATTGTAACTAATTTGGATGTAAATTAAAAAACAAATTAATTAACAAAATAATAAGTCATGGGGATGTATTGTAATGTAGAGCATGGGGAATATAGTCAATACTATTGTATTAACTCTGTATGATGACAGATGGTAAGTGGATGTGGTGACCATTTTACAACGGATACAAGTGTTGAATCACTATGTTGTACACATGAAACCAATATAATACTGTATGTCAACTAAACCTCAATAAAAAAGAAAAGAAAATAAGAGCAGATGGAACACAAGGATGCAGGTGCTGAGGAGGGCTTATTGGAACCAGAGCTGACAGTGCCGCTAATGTGAGAAGAGCATTAGTTCTCAGCTATGCCTGCACAGCAGAACCACTTGGGTTATTTTAAGAGAGTCACACCCCAGATGAAACAAGTAAAAAATATCCAGGAAGAAGACCAATGCATCTGTGTTTTTAAATCACCAGGTGCTACCAAAGTGTAGACAAGGTTAAGAGCCAGTTGGAATCTAAGAAAAGGTCGGAGAGAGGGGCGTGGGGCCAAGCCGCCAGGGGGAATGCAGGTAGGAACATTCAGGCTGATCAGGTAGTGTTTGGGGGAGGTACAATTTTCTAAAAGTCAACTATATTATGTCAGCATCATATTAAGCATGGAGTGCATGCAAGTACGAGGGCATGCCCTCGTAAATCAGTCCAGCCCCTGTAAATTTGTTAGGACCATGTTGCTCAAAGCCAGGAAACCATTGTGGCCTGGTGGGGAGTGTAAATGGCTAATGGTAAATGTTGACTTTATCTTGGCATTATTGGAGTTAAAATGATACAATGCCACTTAAGTAGGGGAAGGCTTATTTAGGAATTCATGAGCAGCCCCTGCCCCGGGCATTCTCGGCTGGTCATGAGGGACTCGCCTTCTGAGGCCACCCTCTAGAGAAGGAGAAACTCATTACCAGGGTCCAATAGAAACCTGGTTAACAGAAAAGACCGTGTGGAAAGGGTGCAGTGAAAGTGTGGCTAGACTGTCCACTGTGGAATGGAGCCCCAGGGGAAATAAAGTTTAGGACGCTCTCACTAAAGAAGTGAGGGATGCTGAACAAAACCAATGCATACAAAGACTCTTGGCTTATATGACCCACACAATCCATTAGGCAAACTGAGGCTGTTGGGTGACCACCCTCAATTTTGACTCATTCCTACCTGCAACACGTACCTTCATCCCACTCTCTCATTTATTCACTCATCAAAGATGTAGTGTTGACCATTTGCTAAGATTCAGTATCAGCCTTCAGAGAGCTTACCCTTTATCAAGGGAGATTCTTGCACTGCTTCTCCATGCTCAGTGAAGGAAGAGCCTCTATTCTTGTCCAAGACCAACCCCTCCACCTATGCCCTTGACTCCATCCATGACCTTGACTCCAAACCTTTGGCTTCCTCCAGGACCTTTCTCAAACTCACCCTTTCTCTTCTTTTTCTCTTCAAACACCCCTTTTCTATCGGTTCCTTCCCCTCAGCATGTAAGGAGAGAAATATTTCCATCTTCCAAACCTCTCTTGACCTTTGTTCCCTACAGCCAAATTTTACTCTTCTTCTTATAAGCCAAAAACTTCTGGAAACCACTCTCAATACTTCCTTATCTCTATTTTCTCATCTCTCATCCATTCTTCAACTCAGCCTAATCTGTTTCCCATTCTCTTGTCTCTCATATCCTTCCTACAGCCAAAAGGGAAATTTGCCCAATCTCAAATCTGAGCATCTCTTTTAAGGTCACTTAGGACAGAGTTCAATTCCTGAGTTGGACATAGGAAGCCATGCCTCCTTACCTAACCTCATCTCTCCCTAGCAAATGTCTCACTTGATACTCTAGCAATCCTGAACTGCAGTGCTTCCCCCAGGCCTTTTCTCATTTCTGTGTTTTTTTCCTACTCTCTTCTATACCTATAATACTCTAACCCTTCTCCTTTTCCAGCTTTGCCTGAATTTTCCTGCACATTCTTTAACACTCAGCTCAAATATCACCTCCTCCAAGAGGCTTTCCCTGATTCCCCAGACGTAGCTGGATAAGTGAACTCAGCTCTGTGTTTCTGCAAAATATTGAGAGTATCTTCAGGATGTTCTTATTAGCTAATATGCTAATTATCGTTTTACATGTCTATATTATTGTTATTTGCTTGTATGTCTGTGTTCCCTTCCAGACTGAGAATTGCTTTAGAGTAAAGAGGTTTGAGAATTTAACAATACATTGAAGACTCCAAATAGAAACAATTATTACAGTACCATGATCTGTCTTCTACACATTATTGAAATTTTTGTTTAAACAACTGCTACCTCTAAATACAGGCATTATAGTTATTTCAAAAGAACTACTATAATGGAAAAGTTATGGAATTAATCTAAGAGCTTATTACTTAAAAAGAATGGAATATGGCTCTTTGGGAGAAAAAGTATACAAGCCTTAGAAAATCTAAATAAAGGTGAAAAAAAATTGAAAAACAAAGACAATGTGACAAATACTTAAAGAAGGCTACAACCATTACAAAATACCATGGCCAACGGTATGTTAATACATTTGGAAATCATAATTAAAATAAACATTTTCTGGAAAACTACCAAATTGATTCAGTATGAAGTTTATAATGTGAATAGACTATCTCCAAAGGTCAAATTTAAACACTTGTCAAACAGTCTACATAAAGTACTTTGGATATCTATAAGTAAATTATTTAAATATTTCAAAGAAAATTTAATTTCTGTCCTCTTAAATTGTTTCAGAACATATAGTATGATTCATAGTTTAGTCTAACAAAGAAAAAACCAAAAAGGTATCTTTAGCCCCAAAACAAAACCAAAAAAACCCCAACACATTTCAATTGAGAATATATATATGTATTTACATGTATATATGTGTATATATATGTATTCCAAGGAATATATATATTTGAAAATCCAAAGAATATCGGCTAACAAAATGCAACTATATGTTTTAAATATTATGCCTTAGTTGTAAATGATTTAAGGAAAATGGGGTGATTCCATACCTGGGAAGTCATTAATATGTGGTATCTCAAACTTGGAGGAATATCTACACAAAGTTTTCAATTCTATCACAAAGGCATTTGATTAAATTAAATGACTATTTCTAAGAAATTCTCTTTTAATAGAATAACGGTCCTTAAACATAATGAAGAGCCTCAAGTATGGACCTTAATAAATTTACATTTTATGCATTTTTAGAGAAAGAGCCAATGGTTTCACTTTTGTGTCCTGGAGAGAGACTGTGGCAAATTGTTTTGAAATCCAAGTCCCCTCCAACTTTGTGCTAAAGAGCCCACAATATGTCTTGCTGGATATTTATGCAGTTATTCTGCTAGGTTGCAATGCTTTAACAAAAGGTCTAGATGACTGAAAACTCTGAAATGCTTTTCCTGTAAACTATGTCTGTATAATTCTGGAGCTAAGCAATATCTCTATAACAATTGGGCAACTATCACTTCCCAGAGCAGAAAAAAAATTATATAAAATAATGATGGGACAGAATTTATGTAAAAATGATTTAAGGAATTAGAAATATGAATTTTCTCTGTCAATTCTCTCCCAATAGCAGTCATGTTACCTTTGCTGCATAAAACCATCAATAAAAGTTGAATTACTAAAATACCTTAGAAAAATCTGATGGACAACCTCGCATCTTCTTAGTGATCGTTGATCTTGGAATTTGAAAGTGACAAGTAATCATTTCCCTATGTATGCTATCCCCCCTACCCCAAATCAAAGCCAATTAAAAAACACAACACACTAGTGGAGATGAAAAACATTAGTTTACAAATCGATCAAGTTAAATGGGGATGTGAGGCCACATTAGACTGCCAAATAACTCCCTCACTGAGGTTAACTTTCCCTCTATGCCTATGAGATTCTCCTGTTGTCCGCAAAGTATGGCAAACTTATCACAAAGAAGAGATGGGGAGCAGTCTAGCCTGAAAAACATACACTTACACGCTCCTTTCCCTAAATTCACCAACAAGATCATTTCTCTTCCCATGGGAAAAGGTGAATGAGGTACACCTCCCAGCACTAGAGAAAAGGGATAAATTCCTAATTTGTAGGCTGACAGAGAATACAGTTGATGCTACCAAATTTCCCATCTTCAGTAAGTTCTTAGAATACTTAGAACAAGTCGTCATTGATCATTAAATGACTCCATGGTTTAAGATTATACCTAATTCATATGCTAAAAAACAAACAAACAAACAGTGGCTTAAGCAAGAAGGAAGCAGATTTCTCTCATGAAAAAGAAATTCAGATGTTTTTAGTACAGGCTGGTTTAGCAGCTTCATCATCATCTAAGGTCCAGCCTCCTTTGTGTTATTCCCTCTACCAATCCTCTTCCGTATGGCACAAGATAGATTCTAGAGCTGGAGCCATCATACAAAACCCATATTCAGTGTAGAAGGAAAAAGAAAGAAAGAAGTAAAGAAGAGTATGCCCTACATTATTAGAAAAATTTCCTCAAATCATACACAACACTTGTATGTTTAATTCCTTCGCCAGAACTTAGTAACGTGGCTGTCCCTAGCTACCAGAGAGGCAGGGAATGTGCCCAGTTAAGAGTGCTTATTATAAAGCAAGAAGGGGAGGAGGTGTTTGGGAGGCCAGGAGCCAAACCTGTCATGCCAATCAGGCAACGGTGAAGGAGTAATGACAGAGAGCAACCCAGCTAATCTGAACTGAAAAGTTCTTAAGCTATCAATTTCTTTCACATTAAATTCTTACTCTTACCTATTTTTTTTAAATTTTTTTTCAACGTTTATTTATTTTTGGGACAGAGAGAGACAGAGCATGAATGGGGGAGGGGCAGAGAGAGAGGGAGACACAGAATCGGAAACAGGCTCCAGGCTCTGAGCCATCAGCCCAGAGCCCGACGCGGGGCTCGAACTCACGGACCGCGAGATCGTGACCTGGCTGAAGTCGGACGCTTAACCGACTGCGCCACCCAGGCGCCCCTTACCTATTTTTAATAGCATATAGTGATACAACAGTTTCAAGCTGTAAGTCAAACTCTTCATAGGACAAAAGATACTCGTTTTAGTCATATGATATTTGCATCAATTTCTCCATTCATATTTTAATGTCCACAGTGAAGAGAAAGTGAAAGAGTTTATATTATTATAGTAATGAAAAACCAACCAGATCTGCATACATATGGCAACTTTTTCCTTTATACTTATAAATAACTTTTTTTTGGGGGGGGGGGAACCACTATGCATTTCAACTGTATATTTCAGGTTAAGATCAAACTCTTGAATCTGAGCCAGTCCAGGTTTTCATAGAGTTAAAGTTAGATTTTATCCAATCCTAGGAAAATTGTTAACTAACCAACCTCTAAATGTGAATTGAATTAAAAGAGAAGGAACCTAGGGGTTGATATGAATGAATCCCTTAGTTCTTCCCACTCCCAGGGGGCCTTATTCTTACACTCATATTCTTATATTCTTATTTGGTCCAATTAACTCTGAGCTCAGTAGACATCCTGGGACTAAGCAAACATACATTCAAAACCTAGGGCACACCAGAACCTTTAAGGCAATACAGCGGCAAGAAGGGAAGATTTTTTTTCAAGATTTTTCTTAATGTTTATTTTTGAGAGACAAAGCGTGTGCAAGATGGGGAGGGGCAGAGAAGGACAGGGAGACACAGAACCTGAAGCGGGCTCCAGGCTCTCAGCCATCAGCACAGAGCCCAACAAGGGGCTTGAACGCACAAACCACGAGACCATGACCTGAGCCAAAGTTGGACACTTAACCGACTGAGCCACCCAGGTGCCCTTGGAAGGGAACAATTAAAACATTTTTTTCCAGATGCTGTCACATTATATTAAGCCAAAGTACACACTCATCCCTCAGCCTGGATGACTCAATAGTATTCCTGACAAGAGGGCACTGTTTGTTTCACTCATCTGTAAACACCATACTCATGCTTCCACAGGAATCATATCAGAGCCACCAAACTTCAGTGTCTAGTTTCATAAGACAGCCACAACTCCTACAGAACATTACGAGCCACCTTTGGTTACCTGACATTTCAGGAGACTAATTAAATATCAGCTTCAGTTTGCAGCAAACGAACTGAGCTAGCTCCCAGCAAATGTCAGTCCCCATGAAATCCTAAAAAAGGACAAAAAACAAAGGACAAAGAAGGTGACATTTTTCCACGTGGTGTCTGGCCATGTCTAGTTCAGTGGCCCTAGGATTATCCAGCATACCCCCAAATGGTAATCATTCTTACTTTTTTATGGCTCGGTCTTTCACTCAGGAGGCATGGCAGTGGCAGTATATTTGCCTGGAGTTAAGAAATCTCAATTAAAATCCCAGTTCTGCTGATGGCTCAGAGCCTGGAGCCTGTTTCCGATTCTGTGTCTCCCTCTCTCTCTGCCCCTCCCCCGTTCATGCTCTGTCTCTCTCTGTCCCAAAAATAAATAAACGTTGAAAAAAAAAATTTTTTTAATAAAAAATAAAAAATAAAATCCCAGTTCTTCTCCCAACTAGAGATACACCTTGGATGAGTTTCTTAATTTACTTCTCTGTTTCATACTCTAAAAACTCTAAAGGTTGCACTATGTAGCTTTTAATCTCATTTTCAGTTCAGAATTCTATGATTTTGAGTACTTTTTGAGAACTCATTCCTTGGATGATACCTAGGAGTAATATACGTCCGCATTTCTACATTTCAAAGAGGCAATCTTGCTCTAAAGGAAATGGGTGCAACACTGTATGTAACGTGGGTTTTGTTACTACCACTTGTAACTCTCCAACAAGCAATAGCTCTTAGTGTTTTATTTCCAAAGTAATAATTTTTCAGTACACGTTGAAATGTGTCCTCAAAGAAAAAAATTTGCAGAGGATTTCTTAAGCACACAGTGGAAGAAATGGGATAGTGTATCTATCGGCTCCCTTAATTTTACAAACCTTAACACCCTTCCTGTTACAACACTAGGAAACTGTTGCAGGCAAAAAGAAAAATACCTCCATTGAAGAAGAACAAGGAGGGCTTTTTCAAGAGTAAATAAAGTCTGATAAACTTGGTATAAAGTTGAAAAAAATTCCGGACTGCATAACAGCACCACCCCATGAATTCTTCCTCGGATGAGTGAGTCTATGTAACCACACACCAATGGGCAAGGAGAGCAGTACATAGTAGTTTCTTTCACAAGGAGGGAGTAGGGATAAAAATATTAGATTGAACTTCATGGCTGATTTTGTAGGACAATATTGGAAATCAGATACGCCTCGGCCAAATATTTCTGCTTCATACGTGTGGGTATCAAGTGCCAATTCTCCTGGAATGTGGTACTGGGCACCAAGAATGCAGAAATACTGTTATCCTTAGTAATATCATGTCCTTAGTAATGACACCGTGAGAAGTGTTAGGCTGGACCTCCACAGGAGGTATGACCACAGCAGAACCTTCAAAAACACTCCAGACCTTGAAAGAGGGGATTGAGGGTAAGGAACAGTGATGAAGCCACAGGGAGTACACAGGGAGGCTTAGGGCACTGCTTAATTTGTATCTATTGCACTAACATTAACTAGAACCCCAGGTAAACATGTTGAAGAAGAGACAAAAGTATAATTGCAACTCTGCTCCATTTGGGAAATAACACATTTGAATACTCCACCCAGGAGAATGGAGTGCACAATGCACAGATTATTGATAGAGAGGCAGCTAATGATATCATCATTCCCCACCCTGTGGCTCCTTTCCTCATACTTCCCAGCCATTACCAAGATGCTTTTCTTAGAACTTAGTCTCAGGCCCTCTGCTTTCACTCCTCCTCATGCGCCTCCAAGAGCTCTTTCCATTTACATAATTTTGTCTGATTCCCTACCCGCTAGAAAGCCCTCTCATCTCAGCTTCTGGTCAGTCTCATGGGTACAGGTACTTCTTTCCTGATTAATTTCACCCATGTACCACTCCATTTAATATCCCATAAATGTTAATAAGATCTTTAAACGCCTACTCCTTTGTAAGCATTCTCAGTCTTCTTGATTTGAATGCCTTGTGTAGTTCAACAGAATTGTGAACTCTGAAAGTGAAAACTTCATATTCTCAGGCAAGCCTGATCTAAAACTGGATTCAGAGAAGAGATCACATACGTGGAAGTCTGCTTATTATTATTGATTCGTAGAATGATGCTTCACCTATCTAGGACTCCGGCTGGAAATCTCAAACTTCTGGGAACATAACTAACAGACACAAAATAAGATGAGAAAAAGTATCGAGAGAATCTAAGAAACCCAAATAAGTATCATAGTATCCAAACACTAAGGCTAATGAACATTTCACATGGGAGGCCACATCTGAACCCATTTCTGCTTACTTTGTATAGAAATGTAACAAATTTGAGTACCTGGTTTCCACAGATTAGAAACTTTGGTCAAATTAATATAAGTAGGTACGAAACAAGAGGGTTAATGTGGCTATTATATAAATACCAAACATCTAAAGAAAAGGCAGAAAAAAATCAGAATGTAACATGAGACTTCAAAAGAGCAACTTCAGGTTCGTTAGTATAGTGACAAACAGTAGGACTTTCAACTGATTCTGTGGTAATGGCTATATTAAAATTCAGAACAATATTTGATACAGATGAATATATTTTCAACAAAAGTTAAAGGTAAATAGCTTTTAAGGTAACTAACAAAACAGATTTTAGTCTGTAAAAAATCATACCCAAAGTTTATTTATTTACTGATTTATTAAGGTTTATGGCTGAAAGTCATAATGTTCAGTCACCCAGAAATTCTGCTCTTTAGATAGACTTATCGCCCAAGGATTCTAGATAACTGAATTGCTGTTTAATTATTAACCTACTCAGTGTGAGCTTAATAAACAGTATTTATTATTACCTGAATGACCAATGTAAAATAAACTTCCATTGTGTCTACCTACTCTAACCTTTGGGGAAGAGCGTGAAGTATGAGAAATTTTATTTTTAATTGTGACAGGGTCATAGGTCACATAAATAAAGGGGAATGAACCCAGTGACACACAAAACCCAGTTTGACATACAAAACCCATACATACAAAACCCAGTTTTGTAAAACTTCTCAATTTCTCTATTTGTATTCATAATGACAAGCTGTAAGTATGATACCTTTGAAGAGTGAATGAGAAACTTCAATCTGGTAGTTTACCAGATAACATCCAGGCAGACCATATGGTTGTGGGGGTGAAGCTATTAACTAAGAAAGCCCACAGAGATGGATCGATGATCACATGCAGGACTGTCAGACCGTTTCTGGGCAGTGGGGGAGGCTTTCCAGCTCAATCTGGCGGTTACTCTGCTGGCAGAGCCACTACTCACCATGACATTAAGCAGCAGACTGGAAGCAGACAGCAAGTAGGGCTCTATCATGGCACAGCCACCTGGAGAAGCCATTTCTCACCGCCAGACATCATGGCTGAGGGGCACCCTTCTTCACTTAAAGGGGGTGAAGACTGGTCTTAGAACCTGGTCTAAGAATTACCATTGATCGCAACAGCCTCTGATACGGAGCAGCAACAGCCCCAGGACACTTTCACACAAGATAAGAATAGCATATGACAAACAGACAAAGGTCCGTGGGATCTGGGAAGCATAGCAAAAGCAAACAGACACATTTCTTAAGTATCTCTCGGTTATGGGTCGAATTATGTCCTCACCATCATCCCCCTAAATGCACATGTTGACTTCCTGACATTCAGTACCTCAGAATGTACCCTTATTTGGACACAGAACCGTTGCATCTATGATGAGTTAAGGTGCAGTCATACTGGAGTGGAGTGGGACCCTAATTCAGTGACTGGTATCCTTATAAAAAGGGGAAATTTGGAGCCTGACACAGATGTATCAGGGAGAATGCCATATAACGAGGGAGGCAGAGATGGGAGTGAGGCGTCTGTAAGCCAAGGAATACCAAAGATTGCCAGCAAACCACCAGGACCCAGCAAAGAGCCATAGGACAGATGCTCCCTCACAACTTTCAGAGGAAACCAACACTGCTGACACCTTGAACTTGGACTTCTAGCCTCCACAACTGTGAGGCAATAAATGTTGGTTGTTTATGGCACTTTGTTATGACAGCCCTAGCAAATGAATACATTTATTTAACCAGTTCCTTAGGACGTATTAAAACTACCAGAATACTACTGTACAGAATTTGTAATTATATTCATATAACTCATGTATGGATAAATAGGTGGAAGAAGAAAAAGAAATAGGTGAATAGGTTTTAATTGTTTCTAATTATCTCTACATTTATATGTCTATCCATCTATTTAATCTCCCTCCATAATTAACTACATAGAAAACTGTCCACCAATCTTATCCCATATAAAGGCATCAGTCATTCTCAGCGTCCTCTCTCTGGTGCTGTAGTACATTCCAAAAAGTGTTAGAGGCATTTGCATTCCAGACTCTGTTGACCAATTAAATAGTGCCTCTCATGGACTGATGTTTCAGCCACACTCCTGCTGGGGGTATTACAAGTCACATCCAGGAAATTAAACAACTATCTCCTGTGCAACCACTATGTATAAGGCTCGGGCGGGGGGGTGGCGGGGCATGTGGGGACAGCACATACATTAATAATTAACTATTAACCTGGATATTTATAAGAATACAGATATCATTTTTGCAGCCATTCATTAATGATGCCTTGGACAGGAAAAAGACTCTACCTTTGTTATAAGGTAGAGCCATATCACAGGACTTCTTTCAATTTATGATAAGTTTTGTGTTTCCAAGGTCTGGAAAAACCTAATTACAGCATTTAGCTCCTCCTTACAAAGGGGTCCAGTCTCTAAGGGTCCCTACTTCCTGGACATTCACCAAGTGAAGCCCTGTCACCTAGAAACACAACGATTAATAAAGTCATAGGTAGTTTATTATTGCATGATTATAATAAATCATACCTCTTCCATTTTAAAGATTTTTTAAAAAATGTTTATTTATTTATTTTGAGAGAGAGAAAGAGAGATAGAGAGAGCAGTGAAGGGGCAGAGACATAGGAGAGAGAATTCCAAGCAGATTCCATGCTGTCAGTGCAGAGCCCAATGCAGGGCTCGAACTCACAAACCACAAGATCATGCCTTGAGCTGATATCAAGAGTCAGACATTCACCGGACTGAGCCACCCAGGTGCCCCATACCTCTCCCATTTTAAAGGACAATTTTCTCAAAACCCTTACAATGTGCACTGCTTATCTTCATGTACATTGTGAAAAAATATTTATTTATGTAGTTAGGGATAATTTTATCTTGAAATATTCAATACATTTTTTTCTACTTATTTCCTTCTTTTGTTCATTGACTTTATGGAAAATGTTTTATGAAACACTTTAAATGTCATATCCCCTCTCCTGTGTTCAAGAAGCCCATAGGTAATAAAAGATTTTCACATGGGCTAACTGGACCTCACTGGATTAAAGGGACTTAATCTTTGCTCCAGGATGGCCCTCTGAAGATTGGCTTTTTAAACATCATCACTTAACTACAATCAATAAGTCGCTTCCTTACTTATACACCAATGAAACTACTTTGTGAAATTGTTTGCTTTACTGATGGGATGGGAAGAGGTGCCAACTAGCAATCATAGGATCCGTGAGCAAATATTATTAAGATTCTGACTGAAAGATTATTAAATCGGAATCCTTTCATAGAATCCAGTGTTTTGTTATAAGTGAGTTACTATCAGAGAAAAGGGAATCAAAACCACAATGAGATACCACCTCATACTAGTCAGCATGGCTAGTATCAAAAGACAAGAAATAGCAAGTGTTGGTGAGGATGTGGAGAAAAAAGGACCCTCACACATATTGGTGGGAATGTAAACTGGTGCAATCATTGTGGAAAACAGTATGGAGTTTCCTCCAAAAATTAAAAACAGAAATAGATCTACTGGGTATTTACCCAAAGAAAACAAAAACACTAGTTCCAAAAGATATATGCACCTCTATGTTTACGGCAGCATTATATACAATAACCAAGATATGGAAGCAACCTAAATGTCCATAAGTAGATGAATGGATAAAGCTGTGGTATATATACACAATGGAATAGTACTCAGCCATAAAATGAATAAACTCTTGCCATTTGTAACAACATGGGTGGACCTAGATGGTATTATGCTAAGTGAAATAAATCAGACAAAGACAAATACCATATGATTTCACTTATATGTGGAACCTAAAACAAAAACAATGAACAAACAATAAGCAAAAAACTAAAAAGACTCTTAAGCACAGAAAACAAACTGGTGGCTGCTGGATGGAAGGTAGGAGAAAGGTGAGATGGGTGAAGGGGATTAAAAGATACAAACTTCCAGTTATAAAATGAGCCACGGAGATGCAAAGGACAGCATAGGGAATACAGTCAATAATACCGTAATACTCTTCTAGGGTGACAGATGGTGACTACATCTACCATGGTGAGCACTCAGTAATGCATAGAATTTGCATTTACAATTTGCAATATACACCCAAAACTAACGTGTTAAAAGGCATATATCTTCTCCCCTTTTGAAAAGCCTTCTCTTGCTATTCTTTATTCTAAACTATACTGTCTTAATTCAAAACTGTTGGGCAAATTAAGGAAATATGGCAAAAAAAAAATGTGGCAACTGACAGTGCTGGGAGCAATAGGGAGTAGAGGACTGTAGGGGATGGAGCTTCTCTAAAGCCTTTAGCTTTGGGTCGCTCCATGCAGGAATGCTGGCCCAGGTGAGTGTCCTGCTTTTAATGTCAAATCTTTACACTGTGCCAGTTGAACAAAACATCTTTGTGTTTCTATAGAAAGATTATTTCTTGCCTTCAGGATGTTATAATCATCGAATAAAGTGTGATAATAGAGGTCGACAGGAATCTATGGAAAACGGACTCTATCCACCCTGAGCGGGGTTTGGAGGGGAGCAGGGGATGGGTGGAGGTGGTTGGTTCTGGAAGATGATCAACCTTACTTTGCATGATGCTTGGGGTGGCCGGACATGGAAGAAGGCACAGGGATGATATGAGTAGAGGGCAGAAGAGAAGCCATGCAGGTATGCGTACAAGACCACGGAAGAAGTGGCTGTGGCTCTCTATGCCTGGGGTCCAGGTGAGGTGGCGGGAGATGGAAGCTGTGGGTAGAATTTATGGAATTTGCGCTGAGCTGAAAGATTTAAAATATTGCCATTCTCAGTTGTTTATCTTTTATTCAAGGTCAAAACAAGGATTCTTTGCTTTTGGAACTTTGCAAACCAGCCAGCCAGTGGGGACATGCACTTTTAAAAACTGATATAGAAGATAGCCTGTTGATTTATCACAGTTTTGGTGGAACATATCTATAGCTTAATTGAGTTTTAATTGACATAAACTTCACATTTGATTAAAATTATAAACATTATTAACACATGTGTAAAACTGTCACCTCAGTAAAGATAATGAATATAAATCTTTCACAAAAGTGTCCTCGTGACCCTTTGTAATTCCTTCTTCCCACTCCTCACTGCCTCACCCCGTACATAGGCAACCATTGATTGGTCTCCTGACACTAGGGATTAGTTTGCATTAAACAGAATTTTAAATAAATGGAACCATATCATACGTACCCTTTATCATCTGTTTTCTCTCACCCAGCATAATTAATCTGGCATTTGTCTATGACGTCACAAGCATTTAGTTCCCAAATCAAGTATCTGAAAGTTTCAGTCTTTTAAAATTTTATCCATTCTAGTGGGTATAGTGATGTACCATTGTGTACTTGCTTCTCATTTCAGTAATGACTAATGATGTTGAACGGCTTTTCTTTTTTTTTTTAATTTTTTTTTTCTTAACGTTTATTTATTTTTGAGACAGAGAGAAACAGAGCATGAACAGGGGAGGGTCAGAGAGAGAGGGAGACACAGAATCTGAAACGGGCTCCAGGCTCTGAGCTGTCAGCACAGAGCCCGACGCGGGGCTCGAACTCACGGACCATGAGATCATGACCTGAGCCGAAGTTGGACGTTTAACCGACTGAGCCACCCAGGCGCCCCTGCTTTTCATGTACTTATTTGCCATCCATTTACCTTCTTTGGTGGGATACAACCATTTAGGGTCATAGGCCCTTCCAAACCAAAACCACTTTGTAAGAAAAGATTCTTTGACCACAGACTGATTCTGAGCTGAAGCTTAAGATACCGTTAACTGATGAAACTTCACATTGGAGCACCATGAATTTCTGGCACTGATGTATGTTTAAACTCTGTGTTTTGATTGACTTACGTATGCTGCTTTAAAGAATTAGTGTTAGGTTAGAAGATGGCGGTGTAGGAGGACGCTGGGCTCACTGCGCGTCCTGGTGATCCCCTAGATTCCACCTACACCTGCCTAAATAACCCAGAAAACCCCCAGAGGATTAGCAGAACGGAGTCTCCAGAGCCAAGCGCAGACGAGAGGCCCACGGAAGAGGGTAGGAAGGGCGGCGAGGCGCTGCACAGACTGGCAGGAGGGAGCCGGGGCGGAGGGGCAGCCTGCCGGCCAAGCAGAGCCCCGGAGTCTGGCTGGCAAAAGCGGAGGGGCCGGATGGAATGTGTAACAAGCGCGACTTAGTGTCTGGGGGGTCATAAGTTAACAGCTCTGCTCAGAAAGCGGGAAGGCTGGAGGACAAAGGGAGGGAGAGTTCCTGAGCCCCCGGACGACAGAGCTCAGTTTGGCGGGGAACAAAGGCGCTCACCAGCGCCATCTCCCTCGCCCATCCCCCAGCCAAAATCCCAAAGGGAACCAGTTCCTTCCAGGGAACTTGGTCGCTCCAAGCAAACACCCAACGCTGTGCTTCTGCGGAGCCAAACCTCCGGCAGCGGATCTGACTCCCTCCCGCTGCCACAGGGCCCCTCCTGAAGTGGATCACCTAAGGAGAAGCGAGCTAAGCCTACCCCTCCTGCCCCGTGCACCTTGCCTACCCACCCCAGCAAATAGCCAGATCCCCAGCACCACAAGCCTGGCAGTGTGCAAGTAGCCCAGACAGGCCACGCCACCCACAGTGAATCCCGCCCCTAGGAGAGGGGAAGAGAAGGCACACACCAGTCTGACTGTGGCCCCAGCGGTGGGCTGGGGGCAGACATCAGGTCTGACTGCGGCTCCGCCCACCAACTCCAGTTATATGCCACAGCACAGGGGAAGTGCCCTGCAGGTCCGCACCACTACAGGGACTATCGAAAATGACCAAACGGAAGAATTCCCCTCAGAAGAATCTCCAGGAAATAACAACAGCTAATGAACTGATCAAAAAAGATTTAAATAATATAACAGAAAGTGAATTTAGAATAAGAGTCATAAAATTAATCGCTGGGCTTGAAAACAGTATAGAGGACAGCAGAGAATCTCTTGCTACAGAGATCAAGGGACTAAGGAACAGTCACGAGGAGCTGAAAAGCGCTTTAAACGAAATGCAAAACAAAATGGAAACGACAACGGCTCGGATTGAAGAGGCAGAGGAGAGAATAGGTGAACTAGAAGATAAAGTTATGGAAAAAGAGGAAGCTGAGAGAAAGAGAGATAAAAAAAAATCCAGGAATATGAGGGGAAAATTAGAGAACTAAGTGATACACTAAAAAGAAATAATATACGCATAATTGGTATCCCAGAGGAGGAAGAGAGAGGGAAAGGTGCTGAAGGGGTACTTGAAGAAATTATAGCTGAGAACTTCCCTGAACTGGGGAAGGAAAAAGGCATTGAAATCCAAGAGGCACAGAGAACTCCCTTCAGTCATAACTTGAATCGATCTTCTGCACGACATATCATAGTGAAACTGGCAAAATACAAGGATAAAGAGAAAATTCTGAAAGCAGCAAGGGGTAAACGTGCCCTCACATATAAAGGGAGACCTATAAGACTCGTGACTGATCTCTCTTTTGAAACTTGGCAGGCCAGAAAGGGTTGGCACGATATCTTCAGTGTGCTAAACAGAAAAAATATGCAGCCGAGAATCCTTTATCCACCAAGTCTGTCATTTAGAATAGAAGAAGAGATAAAGGTCTTCCCAAACAAACAAAAACTGAAGGAATTTGTCACCACTAAACCAGCCCTACAAGAGATCCTAAGGGGGATCCTGTGAGACAAAGTACCAGAGACATCACTACAAGCATAAAACATACAGACATCACAATGACTCTAAACCCGTATCTTTCTATAATAACACTGAATGTAAACGGATTAAATGTGCCAACCAAAAGACATAGGGTATCAAAATGGATAAAAAAACAAGACCCATCTATTTGCTGTCTACAAGAGACTCATTTTAGACCTGAGGACACCTTTAGATTGAGAGTGAGGGGATGGAGAACTATTTATCATGCTACTGGAACCAAAAGAAAGCTGGAGTAGCCATACTTATATCAGACAAACTAGACTTTAAATTAAAGGCTGTAGCAAGAGATGAAGAAGGGCATTATATAATAATTACAGGGTCTATCCATCAGGAAGAGCTAACAATTATAAATGTCTATGCGCCAAACACCGGAGCCCCCAAATATATTAAACAATTACTCATAAGCAACCTTATTGATAAGAATGTGGTAACTGCAGGGGACTTTAACACCCCACTTACAGAAATGGATAGATCATCTAGACACACGGTCAATAAAGAAACAAGGGCCCTGAATGATACATTGGGTCAGATGGACTTGACAGATATATTTAGAACTCTGCATCCCAAAGCAACAGAATATACCTTCTTCTTGAGTGCACATGAAACATTCTCCAAGATAGATCATATACTGGGTCAGAGAACAGCCCTTCATAAGTTTACAAGAATTGAAATTATACCATGCATACTTTCAGACCACAATGCTATGAAGCTTGAAATCAACCACAGGAAAAAGTCTGGAAAACCTCCAAAAGCATGGAGGTTAAAGAACACCCTACTAACGAATGAGTGGGTCAACCAGGCAATTAGAGAAGAAATTAAAAAATATACGGAAACAAACGAAAATGAAAATACAACAATCCAAACGCTTTGGGATGCAGCAAAGGCAGTCCTGAGAGGAAAATACATTGCAATCCAGGCCTATCTCAAGAAACAAGAAAAATCCCAAACACAAAATCTAACAGCACACCTAAAGGAAATATAAGCAGAACAGCAAAGGCAGCCTAAACCCAGCAGAAGAAGAGAAATAATAAAGATCAGAGCAGAAATAAACAATATAGAATCTAAAAAAACTGTAGAGCAGATCAACGAAACCAAGAGTTGGTTTTTTGAAAAAATAAACAAAATTGACAAACCTCTAGCCAGGCTTCTCAAAAAGAAAAGGGAGATGACCCAAATAGATAAAATCATGAATGAAAATGGAATTATTACAACCAATCCCTCAGAGATACAAGCAATTATCAGGGAATACAATGAAAAATTATATGCCAACAAACTGGACAACCTGGAAGAAATGGACAAATTCCTAAATACCCACACTCTTCCAAAACTCAATCAGGAGGAAATAGAAAGCTTGAACAGACCCATAACCAGCGAAGAAATTGAATCAGTTATCAAAAATCTCCCAACAAATAAGAGTCCAGGACCAGATGGCTTCCCAGGGGAGTTCTACCAGACGTTTAAAGCAGAGATAATACCTATCCTTCTCAAGCTATTCCAAGAAATAGAAAGGGAAGGAAAACTGCCAGACTCATTCTATGAAGCCAGTATTACTTTGATTCCTAAACCAGACAGAGACCCAGTAAAAAAAGAGAACTACAGGCCAATATCCCTGATGAATATGGATGCAAAAATTCTCACTAAGATACTAGCAAATTGAATTCAACAGCATATAAAAAGAATTATTCACCATGATCAAGTGGGATTCATTCCTGGGCTGCAGGGCTGGTTCAACATTCGCAAATCAATCAACGTGATACATCACATTAATAAAAAAAAAAAAGAGAAGAACCATATGATCCTGTCAATCGATGCAGAAAAGGCCTTTGACAAAATTCAGCACCCTTTCTTAATAAAAACCCTTGAGAAAGTCGGGATAGAAGGAACATACATAAATATCATAAAAGCCATTTATGAAAAGCCCACAGCTAACATCATCCTCAATGGGGAAAAACTGAAAGCTTTCTCCCTGAGATCAGGAACACGACAGGGATGCCCACTCTCACCACTCTTGTTTAACATAGTGTTGGAAGTTCTAGCATCAGCAATCAGACAACAAAAGGAAATCAAAGGCATCAAAATTGGCAAAGAAGAAGTCAAGCTTTTGCTTTTTGCAGATGACATGATATTATACATGGAAAATCTGATAGACTCCACCAAAAGTCTGCTAGCACTGATACATGAATTCAGCAAAGTGGCAGGATACAAAATCAATGTACAGAAATCAGTTGCATTCTTATACACTAACAATGAAGCAACAGAAAGACAAATAAAGAAACTGATCCCATTCACAATTGCACTAAGAAGCAAAAATACCTAGGAATAAACCTAACCAAAGATGTAAAAGATCTGTATGCTGAAAACTATAGAAAGCTTATGAAGGTAATTGAAGAAGATATAAAGAAATGGAAAGAGATTCCCTGCTCATGGATTGGAAGAATAAATATTGTCAAAATGTCAATACTACCCAAAGCTATCTACACATTCAATGCAATCCCAATCAAAATTGGACCAGCATTCTTCTTGAAACTAGAACAAGCAATCCTAAAATTCATATAGAACCACAAAAGGCCCCGAATAGCCAAAGTAATTTTGAAGAAGACCAAAGCAGGAGGCATCACAATCCCAGACTTTAGCCTCTACTACAAAGCTGTAATCATCAAGACAGCATGGTATTGGCACAAAAACAGACACATAGACCAATGGAAGAGAATAGAAACTCCAGAACTTGACGCACAAACGTATGGCCAACTAATCTTTGACAAAGCAGGAAAGAATATCCAATGGAAAAAAGACAGTCTCTTTAACAAATGGTGCTGGGAGAACTGGACAGCAACATGCAGAAGGTTGAAACCAGAACACTTTCTCACACCATTCACAAAAATAAACTCAAAATGGATAAAGGACCTGAATGTGAGACAGGAAACCATCCAAACCCTAGAAGAGAAAGCAGGAAAAGACCTCTCTGACCTCAGCCGTACGAATCTCTTACTCGACACATCCCCAAAGGCAAGGGAATTAAAAGCAACAATGAATTACTGGGACCTTATGAAGATAAAAAGCTTCTGCACAGCAAAGGAAACAACCAACAAAACTAAAAGGCAACCAATGGAATGGGAAAAGATATTTGCAAATGACATATCGGACAAAGGGTTAGTATCCAAAATCTATAAAGAGCTCACCAAACTCCACACCTGAAAAACAAATAACCCAGTGAAGAAATGGGCAGAAAACATGAATAGACACTTCTCTAAAGAAGACATCCGGATGGCCAACAGGCACATGAAAAGATGTTCAATGTCGCTCCTTATCAGGGAAATACAAATCAAAACCACACTCAGATATCACCTCACACCAGTCAGAGTGGCCAAAATGAACAAATCAGGAGACTATAGATGCTGGCAAGGGTGTGGAGAAACGGGAACCCTCTTGCACTGTTGGTGGGAATGCAAATTGGTGCAGCCGCTCTGGAAAGCAGTGTGGAGGTTCCTCAGAAAATTAAAAATAGACCTACCCTATGACCCAGCAATAGCACTGCTAGGAATTTACCCAAGGGATACAGGAGTACTGATGCATAGGGGCACTTGTACCCCAATGTTCATAGCAGCACTCTCAACAATAGCCAAATTATGGAAAGAGCCTAAATGTCCATCAACTGATGAATGGATAAAGAAATTGTGGTTTATATACACAATGGAATACTACGTGGCAACGAGAAAGAATGAAATATGGCCTTTTGTAGCAACGTGGATGGAACTGGAGAGTGTGATGCTAAGTGAAATAAGCCATACAGAGAAAGACAGATACCATATGGTTTCACTCTTATGTGGATCCTGAGAAACTTAACAGAAGACCATGAGGGAGGGGAAGGAAAAAAAAAAAAAAAGAGGTTAGAGTGGGAGAGAGCCAAAGCATAAGAGACTGTTAAAAACTGAGAACAAACTGAGGGTTGATGGGGAGTGGGAGGGAGGGGAGGGTGGGTGATGGGTATTGAGGAGGGCACCTTTTGGGATGAGCACTGGGTGTTGTATGGAAATCAATTTGACAATAAATTTCATATATTGAAAAATAAATAAAAGCAAAAAAAAAAAAAAGAATTAGTGTTATTTTTGCATGGATTGCTCCAGATCTTAACTGTCTGGCCCCCTTTTATGTTGTTGAATAGCCCCTTCCTAAAACTAGGTTCTACCCTTGGAGGCCTGGCAACAAGTAGGTGGCCCAACAATAGCCTGGTGGGTTTCCAGAAAGGCCCAAGAGCCACTCATCATGATGGCAGGAGGCAGCAGGACACATGGTCAGCTCATACGGCTGCTGCCTTTACTGGGAACCTCCAGTAAAGTTCTGTCCTTCCCCTGGCCAGATAAAAATAGCCAGACTCTTTGAGAACCTATACTTGTTCAGGAAATCTGCTTCCCTATTCCACCACTCCCCTTTCTCCACAATACGATAAAACAGGTCTAGGATTCAGTTCTTCCCCAATACCTAGAGACTCTGCCCCTTCTGGTAATTGGGTCCTGGGAAGCCAGGAGCCAAATGAAGGCTTGCCTGTGGCTTGCCTGTGGTTTTATACATACTGTAAGTTGTATCTCTGTGTAAATGACCTGCTATCTAGAGAAAATGAACGTTTTATTTTAAAATTAGCCTTTCATCAAGTTACTTCAGGTCAGTAACTAATTACTTTGGGTTTTAAAATTCTTCTGTGAGGGCTTTATACTAGGTAGTGTCTCACACTCCTCCCAGCTCTAAACTCCCCACATTTGTAAACCTGTTTATGGAGGTATAAAACTTGTCACTGTTCACAGCTCAAGGCCTGGCTGTTAGTTCTTTCTTTCCCCCTCTCCCTTCCTATGTAATGGAAACATCTGGCACAGAAATTAAACAGTATTAGGAGTGTTGACTGAATTTTTTCAATTTGTCAGGACATGATCTGTGACATATGTTTTTACGTGTTTAAATTTCTCAGGAAATTTCAGTTGGCACTGTTGTATTACCATTGTTACATACAGGTTATTATATTATTTCAATTTTGAATTACTCCTGTTTGCTATTTCCTGTCTTCTCATATAAAGAAAATTTTCTCTGAGGAGAGACAGGATTTAGAAGTCAACAGGGTGGCAACCATCCATTGGCTCCAAGAACTGGTGGGAAAATTTTTCTTCTAAAATGGAAAGTGAGAATTGCTTTAATTACTATAAGAGGGCTATCATTTTGGCAGAAATCAATAGTGCTATAAATATCCTGGTATTTAAAAAATTCTACGATTTTTACCAATTGTTTTCAGTAATCAAATAGTTTTAAAAAACTTAACAAAAAAAGTCTTCACATACCCCCACCATTTCAACCCCACAAAGGCAATAATTTTCAATTTTTTATCTAATTATTTTATCTCCATATCACAAAATGTTTCTTGATTGTACACTTCTAGATTTCTCAATTTTAGTTCTCTATTAACGGTTCAAAATGGAAAATGAGGCATAAGCTCTTTTTCAGTTTCTCACAATAACACATACACTTCCTAAAACTTTAGTTGATCATAATTTTACCTTAGCAGGACTATAAATGTTCTTGAAAGCTGAATTTTTTAAATATACAGTGATTAGTTTTCCTTTTCTATACATTCTATTCTCACTGGAATACTTGTCCTATTTTTATTTGCTAACTTCTCTATATATTTATTACTTCTTTAACTCCAACTCTCCTTTAGTTGTATAAGTCTCAGTATGTCCAAACGCTTTAGATAATCTATCAATTTTGTCTTGAGCATGTTTCTCTCAG